>NC_083592.1:58053719-58056219 GCF_027579695.1 Neoarius graeffei
TACACACACCCACTTGCACAGGTACACACACACACACGGGTGTAAACACACCCACTCACACAGGTACACACACACACAGGTGTACACACACCCACATGCACAGGTATACACACACACACACACACACACACACACACACACACACACACACACACTCACACACGGGTGTAAACACACCCACTCACACAGGTACACACACACACGGGTGTACACACATCCACTTGCACAGGTACACACACACACAAACACACACTCACACACGGGTGTAAACACACCTACTCGCACAGGTACACACACACACACACACACACACACACACACACTCGCACAGGTATATACACACAACACACACTTTCACACACATGGGTGTAAACACACCCACTCGCACAGGTATACACACACACACACACACACTCGCACAGGTACACACACACACACACACACACGGGTGTAAACCCACCCACTCGCACAGGTACACACACACACACACACACACACACACACTCGCACAGGTATATACACACAACACACACTTTCACACACATGGGTGTAAACACACCCACTCGCACAGGTATATACACACACACACACACACACACACACACACTCGCACAGGTACACACACACACACACACTCACACAGGTATATACACACAACGCACACACACTCGCACAGGTATATACACACAACGCACACACACTCACACACACGGGTGTACACACACCCACTCGCACAGGTACACACACACACACATGGGTGTACACACACCCACTCACACAGGTGTATACACACACACACACACACACACGGGTGTACACACACCCACTCGCACAGGTACACACACATGGTTGTACTCGCACAGGTACACACACACACGGGTGTACACACACCCACTTGCACAGGTACACACACACACACACACACACACACACACTCACACACGGGTGTAAACACACCTACTCGCACAGGTACACACACACACACACACTCACACAGGTATATACACACAACGCACACACACTCGCACAGGTATATACACACAACGCACACACACTCACACACACGGGTGTACACACACCCACTCGCACAGGTACACACACACACACACACATGGGTGTACACACACCCACTCGCACAGGTATATACACACAACACACACTTTCACACACATGGGTGTAAACACACCCACTCGCACAGGTATATACACACACACACACACACACACACACACACACACACACACTCGCACAGGTACACACACACACACACACGGGTGTAAACCCACCCACTCGCACAGGTACACACACACACACTCACACAGGTATATACACACAACGCACACACACTCGCACAGGTATATACACATAACGCACACACACTCACACACACGGGTGTACACACACCCACTCGCACAGGTACACACACACACACATGGGTGTACACACACCCACTCACACAGGTGTATACACACACACACACACACACGGGTGTACACACACCCACTCGCACAGGTACACACACATGGTTGTACTCGCACAGGTACACACACACACACACACACACACACACACGGGTGTACACACACCCACTCGCACAGGTATACACACACACACACACACACACACGGGTGTACACACACACACTTGCACAGGTACACACACACACGGGTGTACACACACCCACTCGCACAGGTACACACACACACACACACACACACACACACACACACACACATGCGCGCGGGTGTAAACACACCCACTCGCACAGGTACACACACACACACACACACACTCACACACACGGGTGTACACACACCCACTCGCACAGGTACACACACACGCGCGCGCGGGTGTAAACACACCCACTCACACAGGTATACACACACACACACACACACACACACACGGGTGTAAACACACCCACTCGCACAGGTACACACACACACGGGTGTACACACACCCACTTGCACAGGTACACACACACACACACTCACACACGGGTGTAAACACACCCACTCACACAGGTATACACACACACACACACACACACACACACACACACACGGGTATACACACACCCACACACACAGGTACACACACACACACGGGTATACACACACCCACACACACTCGCACAGGTACACACACACACACACACACACACACACATACACACACACACACACACACGGGTGTACACACACCCACTCGCACAGGTACACACACACACACAAGGGTGTAAACACACCCACTCGCACAGGTACACACACACACACACACACGGGTGTACACACACCCACTCGCACAGGTACACACACACACGGGCGTAAACACACCCACTCGCACAGGTACACACACACACGGGTGTACACACACCCACTTGCACAGGTACACACACACACACGGGTGTAAACACACCCACTCACACAGGTACACACACACACAGGTGTACACACACCCACATGCACAGGTATATACACACACACACACACACACACAC
>NC_083592.1:58061219-58236219 GCF_027579695.1 Neoarius graeffei
GCATATATTATTCTTTGTGTAACATGTTGTTTTCTAATGTAAATGTATCCCATAATGGAACAAAATATCTGTAACTTGGCTCCCGAGTGGCGTAACAGAAATGCGTTCGGCCTATCATGCAGAGATCACAAATACGAATCCTGAAAACAAAAAGTGTCTGGGAGTCCAAGAGAGCAAAATCAGTTGTGCTCTTTGAGTGGGAGGGGCATATTCTTCCTTCACTTGTCAATCACAGTGACACTAGCTAATAGGCTAGTGTGAGCTCTAACCCTTCCTACTTGGTGGCTGTGCTGTGATAGGGAGAGTTAGCTAATGGGTGGGAATTGGCAAGACCCCATGGGGAGAAAAAGAAGGAAAAATATCACTCCATACAGGTACAAAACATCTAAAAGTTTTAAGAAGATTACAACTAGTATAGTGGCTCAATCGTTAAACCGCCCACTACTGATTGCAAACTCAATATTTGGGTTGTAATCTGCAGTAGTACAGTGATGAGCTGGATGCTTTCCTCTTCCTATCCAGGCCGTTGGGAAGATCTTCTCTGGCTTGGCTCAGTGTGGAGCCTGGGGCTGCTTCGACGAGTTCAACCGCATCGATGCCTCCGTGCTGTCCGTCATCTCCTCCCAGATCCAGACCATCCGCCACGCGCTCATCCTGCAGCTCAAGACTTTCCACGTGAGTTGCATCATCTTCTGTCATCTTTTCATTTTAAAACGTTTTAATGCCATGGAGTTTAAGGGAATTTTAATCCTGTGGTCATGTATGATCTTGATTTGCTGATAGTTTGAGGGTCAGGAGATCAGTCTGGATTCACGAATGGGGATCTTCATCACCATGAACCCGGGTTACGCCGGGCGTACTGAACTTCCCGAATCGGTGAAGGCTCTGTTCCGGCCTGTGGTGGTCATCGTTCCCGACCTCCAGCAGATCTGTGAGATCATGCTGTTCTCAGAAGGCTTCCTCATGGCCAAGGTGACCATCTCAGATATTCTAGTATAGAGTTCAAGTAGTTGTGTGTAGTCAAAAAATAATGATGGCGCACGGTTACTGTTACCACACCAAAATTGATTATTTTTCCATCACAGCATGTCACAGCATAGTGTTTCTTTCCTCATATACCACAGCATTTTAACAACAATGACAATTTTGTATTGATTAAAGATTGACATGTCATACTTTTTAATCCATTTATTGGTGCATTTAATCTTTGGAACGTCCCAGAAGCATGTCAGTTCCTGTTCTCGCTTATGTTATAGCAACTATAAATGGTCGTTCCACAAACCGCGACATGTCAGCTCCTCTGAAAGTGACTCCGACTGATGCAAGGTGCTGACACTGGAGACTCCTTCCATAAATACTAAATACAGAAATTTATGTATACATTAATACAGAAATACATTATGTGGTATTTTCATCCTTCAAAAATAAGCTCAGAAATAAGAAATTTGTTGTGATTTTCATATTTATATTGCATTTATTCATCTTAAAGGGCTGATGACATGAACATGATTCTATGCAATTTCTTAAATAAACTATACAACATGGCAAACATGTTAGATTTCTGATATAATTACGTGAAAAGAAGCTGTTGTTACGCGAATATCCAACTTCTAATTGCACAGCGCAAGAAAACTGGGTCCGTGGCTCGCGGCCATGTTGTGACATCAGCGGAAGAACACGCTGCGGTTCACTGGCTGTTCTACTCTGGTTCTACTCAATGGAAATGGCGCATGAAAACGCCGGTGAACTCTCTAGTGCTAGCTCTTCCTCTTCTGGGAGTCTAGAATTGTGCTGATCTCTTCCGAATAGAATCTATGATAGCCTACCCTCGTTACCCTTTGCCTCTCGTTGCTAGGCGGCAGTTACATGAAAGCCGCAAGCTTTCACAAGCAAATACATGACTGATATCACGCCGACTTTATGATTACATTTATGATTATCATGTAGAATCTATAGCTCTACGTACCTTTATCTTATGTCGTTTCACAACACATGTTCTGACAGGAGGACTGTCTTTGGATCCGGCATAGCTACTAGTAGACCCCCTCCGGAATACTGGCAGTGTTGCCAGATTGGGAGGTTTCCCGCCCAATTGGGAGGTTTCAAGTGCATTTTGGTGGGTTTTGAACATATTTTGGGCTGGAAAACTTCAGCAGTATCTGGCAACAGATCTGGAAACAGATACTGCTGACGTTTTCCAGCCCAAAATATGTTCAAAACCCACCAAAATGCACTTGAAACCGCCCAACTGGGCGGGAAACCTCCCAATCTGACAACACTGTGTAGGCACTGCTGATGGTAGTAACACACGTTTGTGCTGAACTGAACACCCAAGAGATTCCTTTAAGCTGGGAAGGGTGTCAAAACAATCCAAATCGAAGTGTTCAGAGTACAGGACGGATGTTGGTGAGGGCTCCCACTTGTCACGAGTGCGCCTGACTTGCTTCACCCACTTCGCATGCAGCTCGGGATCTCTGGGAAACTTGAATAAACTTACCCCATCCTTGTAGGTTTTGGAGCAAAAGCTGGCAACACAACACGAAGGCATAATAACTATATATATATATATATATATATATATATATATATATATATATATGTCTAATAAAAATACTAATAATTATAAACTGAACACCTGTTGCATCAACAACAAACTGGTAAGTTAGGAGGAAGGTTCTTTCGCTGATGTCATATAGCCCCTCCTCCTCTTTCGTCTCCTGGGTGCTGCAGCCCCGTCAAATTTGCCCAAATAGCCGCGTTTATCATCATAACTTGTAAAATAGGCGCCTTCGTGAATTAATATATGGATCATCGGGAATTACTTTTTATGTTATAAAACATCGCCAAAGATGTCAAAAACGTGTCATCAGCACTTTAAGTACTGGTAGTGTTCCTAAACTCTTAAACAGCTAGGGTCCAAACTTTAATTTCTTCATATCTTTTAATTTAATTAAATTGTAGTAACAAACTAGTATATAATACATCTGTAATTTTACTATCCAGCATCCAGGTATGCAGCTCCTTTAAAAAACTATAGAAGAAAATTCCAATTTTATGTTACATTCTTTTTTTTGTGGAGATTGTGCACATTTTATGTATTTTGAAACAAATCTAATTATGGCCTGCATTTAAGTATTATCAGATTACCCAAGTGAACGTAAATGTTGATCTGATTAATCGTGGTTTCTGTGTTGTAGGTGCTGGCGAAGAAGATGACGGTGCTGTATAAACTGGCCCGGGAGCAGCTGTCCAAACAGTCTCACTATGATTTCGGGCTGCGTGCGCTCAAATCTGTTTTAGTCATGGCAGGAGAGCTGAAGAGAGGATCCCCTGAGCTCAACGAGGTAAGAAACACTTGTACATCCTAAACAGAACTTTTCACTTCCTTGACAACTAATACTAAACTGTCCCCTGATCTGCTGAGAGGTTTAGTAAACCTTTAGTGCTGATATTTTGCTTTTCTCTCTGTCAGGATGTGGTGCTGATGCGAGCTCTGAGGGACATGAACCTCCCAAAATTTGTCTTCGAGGATGTCCCGCTGTTCCTGGGACTGATCTCGGACCTGTTCCCAGGACTGGACTGCCCACGTGTGCGCTACCCCGACTTTAATGATGCTGTAGAGACCATCCTGCAGGAGAATAAATACATTCTGCTGCCCAATCAGGTGCCTCCATGGAGATTAACATAGATTTATCTCAGAAGAGACTGTTCTGGATGTTTCTGTATGAATAGCTTAAGTTAGAACTCGTTGGATATTTGTTTAGGAAAAAAAACCCCTGAATGAGCTGTTACTATAGAAATTGTAATATATCAGAACGAGTGCATTAATATAAACCTATGCTATTGTCAGAGCTGCTGTTATAGAATTATTAATCAACACCAGTCACAGTCCAGAATTCAACAGGACTGCTGAGGATTTGTTAACACCTGATTAAACCCATGATACTCATATCGCGATATTTGAATTGATATCACGATATTGGTATTATATCATCATATCGCCCAGCCATTACATTTGCATTGACATTTAGATCGTTTTGCAGATGCCCTTAAAGAAGCACTTAGCAGTCTCTTTCAAAAACATATTCTTGTACTAGGTCAAGGACTAAGAGTACCATTGAGCTAAAGTCATTGCGTATAAATCCATTGCTATATAGTATAAAATAATTCCCTGTTCCAAAGCGCTGGTGATTTTATTGGTCTTTTTTATGTTCTGGCTGCAGGTGGATAAAGTGGTCCAGATGTACGAGACAATGATGACCAGACACACGACCATGGTGGTGGGACCCACGGGAGGGGGCAAATCTGTGGTTATTAGTACTCTGTGCCAAGCCCAGACTAGGTCTCTGCCTCTTAAACGTCTCTTGAACTGTGCGTACTGTGTATCTATGCATTCTATAACTAAACTATCCGTACTGTGTATCGTGTGCCATTCAGGCTGGGGCTGATGACCAGACTGTACGCACTAAACCCCAAAGCCATGAGCGTGATTGAGCTCTATGGCATTCTGGATCCTGATACTCGAGACTGGACTGATGGGATTCTGTCCAACATCTTCCGAGACATCAACAAACCCACAGACAAAAAAGAGAAAAGGTAAGAAAAGGTAGCAGTCTGCAAATGCTTCCGCAGAAAATTGATAATTAGAGCCATAATTTGGCAAATGATGGCAAGTGCATAAGTGCTTCTTTTATAAACTGCTTATAAAAGAATAATGATGATGGAGGCCAGGTCATTAAATGAAATCAAACTCAGAATGATTAATAATAAAAGTGTTAATTACAGCTCGGATTATTCATGCAGCAATATACTGGTGATAATATTAGAGCTCCGTTAGATTTATTTCAACACTCACCATCTTCTCATTCATATAGCATCATGTTAATCTGTTTTATTTTTCATTTTTATATTGTGGGCGGCACGGTGGTGTAGTGGTTAGCGCTGTCGCCTCACAGCAAGAAGGTCCTGGGTTCGAGCCCCAGGGCCGGCGAGGGCCTTTCTGTGCGGAGTTTGCATGTTCTCCCCGTGTCCGCGTGGGTTTCCTCCGGGTGCTCCGGTTTCCCCCACAGTCCAAAGACATGCAGGTTAGGTTAACTGGTGACTCTAAATTGAGCGTAGGTGTGAATGTGAGTGTGAATGGTTGTCTGTGTCTATGTGTCAGCCCTGTGATGACCTGGCGACTTGTCCAGGGTGAACCCCGCCTTTCGCCCGTAGTCAGCTGGGATAGGCTCCAGCTTGCCTGCGACCCTGTAGAAGGATAAAGCGGCTAGAGATAATGAGATGAGATGAGATTTTTATATTGTCTTTTGCTTTTATGTCACATCGTATTTGACACTTTGACAGCAACAGGAAAAATAATTTTTTTATTCTTTTTCAGTCCGTATTTTCTATCCCTGTTTTTTTTTTTCGGGTTTAAAGGCCAATGAATGTGTTTAGACAATATTAAAAAGCCCTGCTTCTGTTCTTCTGATGCTTCTGTTCAAGAAAAACCTGGAAACATCATGAACTGCGTGAACTACACGCAGATCATTTTAATAATCTGATGATCTGAATGTGAAGCAGGGGCATAACCTGACTCTGAATACCTGTAACTCTCCCCACACATACAATTTCCCTTCAGTGGAACTCAAAGACACAAACCTGTTCCACTCTGACAACACCAATGCCCCCGTGCTCAAACTGAGCTCCATGAAGACATGGTGTGTCAAGGTTGCACAGAGCCCTGGCTGAACTCAACCCTACTGAACACTTTTGGGATGAACTGGAACACCGACTGCACCCCAGATCTCCTCACCCAACATCAGTGCCTGATCTCACGAATGCTCTTGTAGCTGAGCAGAATGAATACAAATCCAACAAGGACATATGGCTGACTTTTGGACTGAATGCAGCCCATAATGATTAAACGCGTTAAGGTTGATGCGGTGTTAATGAATGAACACTAATAGTCAGCATTTATTGCACCCCACAGGTACATCCTGTTTGACGGGGATGTAGACGCGCTGTGGGTGGAGAACATGAACTCGGTGATGGATGATAACAAGCTGCTGACGCTCGCTAACGGAGAGAGGATCCGTCTCCAGGGTCACTGCGCTCTCCTGTTTGAGGTGATGACAGTCAATGATTTACAGATTAATCCTGGGTTCATGCCGGATGTATAACGTAATCACTGTGTCAAACATTACGTGTAACTTGCCTTCCATCCATTCACACTGGACATGTTTCAGCTGTGATTCTGTACGAGCTACTGAAAAAGCAACAGCACAGTTTGATTTTAATCTGTTTTGGCAACTCAAATTGCTATACGGGATTATATAACAGTATATAAGAAAAAAAACAACGAGGAAATCTGCTCTGTACTCCACCATAGTCAGTGCTGAACTGAATGTTTTTTTTTCTCAGACTGCCCTGAAGAGGGCGCTAATACAACCTGGACATGAACAGCTCATACTGCTAAGTCTTGTTCATTTTTTATTGCGATTTAAAACTGATTTATGTTTAACTGGTTCCTTGATGTTGGTGTAAAGTGAGTATCATTACTCACAGATGCTTTGGTATGGAGTTGAACAGTGAATTTGAGCTTTTGCCTTCTGGGAGGCATTTCAGAGTGCCTTGTTACAGAAGGAATAGATACAAGAACTCCTTTGTGCCACATTCCATCACACTCTTAAACCAGAGGAAGATCAAATGAGCACATTATTGTAGACCACATACTAGGTTTTTTTTTTCAACTAGTTTTTAAATTATTTTTATGATGAATGTTTGTTGATGTTGTTTGATGTGTGTTGTTTCTATGTCTTGAGGGCATCTGGTAGATCATGTAAATCAAATTTCCGTTTTACGGATAATAAAGTTTTATCTTATCTTATCTTACACTTTGCACAAGCATCCCGTTTTTGTAGAGTGTGACTGTCTGAATAGCAACCTGAGATGAGATTTCACCCAGATGTTTGCTTTCAGGTTGGAGATTTGCAGTACGCTTCTCCTGCCACCGTGTCTCGCTGTGGAATGGTGTTTGTGGACCCCAAAAATCTCCGCTATGCCCCCTACTGGCAGAAATGGGTGAACAACAGGCCTGCGACAGTAAGAGATGAACCTGCAGTGCAATAACAGTGTGGTAACTTTCTTTTCTTGAGTTGCGTTTTAAGATATTAATACAAATTTTGGTCACAGGAGCAAGACGGTCTGAACAGACTGTTCGAGAAATACGTCCCCAGCACCATCGACATGATCGTGGAGGGAATCATAGACGGGAAACAAGGAGAGAAACTGAAGACGATCGTCCCACAGACTGATCTGAACATGGTGAGCTGATCACATTTCACTATTAGACAAATAATTTAATGTCTTATCTGATTACATTTTTATAGTAATGAGAAGGTTGTGTATATTTAATTTCAAACAGCTTTTAAACTTACCTGCACAAAGACAGCACAAACTCAAAGTCTGTAGGTGATGATCACTCTACCTTGATGGTCTTCTGCTCTGCAGGTGGTGCAGTTGTCGATGATGTTGGATGCTCTGCTAGAACCTGCAGAGTTCTCCTCTGACGAGCTGGAGAGTTTCTTCATCGAAGCTTTGTACTGCTCGCTCGGAGCCTCGCTCTTAGACAGAGGCCGGAAGACGTTTGATGAATTCATTAAGAGGCTGTCCTGTCTCACCATCGTCCACGATGAGAACACGCTCGCCAGCCCTGGAGAACTACCAGGTAATTTTCAAAATCAAAACGGTTCTCTTTCTTTTTATTTATTATTTGGTTGTTGTGGCCTTGATTTTTCTTGTGTGTAATTATTTCCAGCTCAAGAGTTACCATGCACTTCTAAAAAGTTGGTCCATCTTTAATTTTTTTATTCATGAGAAACTGGATAATAAGTAAGAAAAATACACAGAAAAAGACAGAGTGAAGAAAACTTGAAGGATGATGAAAATTAAAGGAGGGAGAGACAAAAGGAAAAGAAAAAAGTGGGAAAAAAGAAGTGAAAAAGAAAAGGGAAACCATGAAAGACAAAGGAAGAAGAAAACTAGAAG
This sequence comes from Neoarius graeffei, assembly GCF_027579695.1. Lineage (NCBI taxonomy): Eukaryota > Metazoa > Chordata > Actinopteri > Siluriformes > Ariidae > Neoarius > Neoarius graeffei. The sequence goes on from NC_083592.1 coordinate 58,069,248, forward strand.
GAAAAGGAAGGGAGGGAAACATAAAAAGGAACAGAAATTATTGAAAAAGTAAAGTATGAAACATAAAAGAAGAAGAACATTAAAAGAGGGAGGGAGGGAAGGAAAGAACGAAAACTTAAATAATTGAAAAAAGAAGTGGAAAAGGGAAATATGAAGCAGGGTAAAAGAAGACTTACCTAGAGATAGGGGAGAGAAGGAACGAAGGAAAACAAAAAAATAAAAGAAAGAACAGGGATCGGGAAGATGGAGGAAGAAGAAAATCTAAGGGAGGGAGGGAGAGAAGGAAGGAAGGCGGGAAAACAAAAAAGAACTGAAAAAGGGAAATATGAAACAGGAAGAAAGAAGGCTAATTAGAGATCGGGGAGAAATGGAATGAAATGAAAAGGAAAAAAGAAAGAAGAGGGATTGGGAAGATGGAGGAAGAAGAAAATCTAAGGAAAGAAGGAAGGAAGAAAAAATGAAGGGAAATGGGAAAAAAGAAGAAACAAGAAAATTCACAGGGAGGAAAAAAGATAGACAGAAATTGAAAAAAAAAGAAGAAAAAAGTAGCATGTAATGAATGAAGAACTTTCTAAACACAATAATGTTTTTAAACTTATACTGGCATGATATTAAATATTAGATTTACGATGTGAGGGTTTTTTAAAAGTATGACATCACTGTGTGGGCAGGGCTGGGGTGGGATTTAATCAAGGAGAGTTAAACTTGACGTTAAAAGTGTTTTTCTTTATACAAATTCCATCTCATTTACAGGTTTAAAAAGGTGAATAAACACCATATCTCTACCTGAAAAGGGAATTAATCACGCCTTTCCGTTGTTTTGTATAGATTAGATGTTACAGATCTGTATTATTGTTTCAGGTTTCCTGCCGACTCTTTATGATTTCCACTTCGATGCGAGCACAAAGAAATGGACTCCCTGGAGCTCGCTGGTTCCTAAATACATCCACAACCCTGACACCAAATTCATCGACATTCTCGGTAAAGTTACAGTCATACTTTTAAACTTTAATAAGCATTAATTTATCATGTTTGTTCTTTCTGCTTACAGTATGTTGTGTTCTGTTTTTGTTTTACAACCTTGTGGATACAATCTCACTAATTTAGTTGCATCAGCATGGAGACTATAGACTCAGCAGATGGACTGCGTTTCGTATAAAGAGAACATTGCTGGCTGAATATTTCTTTAAGATGATCTGCTATAGATATCTATACCGCCCTCTTTCAGTGCCCACCGTCGACACCACTCGCACCACCTGGCTGTTGGAGCAGATGGTGACGGTGAAGAGGCCTGTCGTGCTGGTGGGGGAGTCTGGAACCTCGAAAACAGCCACCACGCAGAACTTCCTCAACAGTCTGAACCCCGACACGACCGTTAGTCACGCAGATGTTTTCCATTATGCTGTATTCCTTAAATGTCAGACCATTACGTTTGAAACTTTTTTTTTTTTGTATTCCAGTTGGTTCTGACTATCAATTTCTCATCAAGAACCACCTCCATGGATCTACAGAGGAACCTGGAGGCCAGCGTTGAGAAGAGGACCAAGGAGACCTACGGCCCTCCCATGGGCAAAAGACTGCTGGTGTTTATGGATGACCTCAACATGCCACGAGTGTGTATAATAGTGCATGTTATTGAAAAAAACAGTGTTCACACACACACGTTGGTACTTGCTGCCATCTACAAATATGAACTGAACTTCACTGTGTATGAATATACTGTATTTATGGGTTTTTTCCCTCTCGTTCACGCTCGTAGGTGGATGAGTATGGCACGCAGCAGCCCATAGCCCTGCTGAAGCTGCTATTGGACAGGGGCGGGATGTACGACCGGGGAAAAGAACTCAACTGCAAGATGCTGAAGGACCTGGGCTTCATCGCAGCTATGGGGAAAGCAGGAGGAGGTCGTAACGAGGTGGATCCTCGCTTCATCTCCCTCTTCAGTGTGTTCAACATCCCGTTTCCCGAGGAGGAATCTCTGCATCTTATCTACTCCTTGATCCTGAAGGGTCACACAAGGGTGAGAGACGCATTATTAAAACAGCAATTAGTTAAAAATAGACAGACACAATCATGATGCTAGCTAGTGAGCACCTAGCATTACGTTCCTCAGCTTATGACACTAATGCAGTTATGATGCATAAACAACATGCCCTGAAGTGTTTTATTCCTCTTGTACCACAGTAATTTGTCAAAGATTACAATTTTTGCATTTATTATAAATTAGAATAGCACATCATACTTTTTATCCCTTTATAGTTACATTTAATGTAGGAGTTTAAACTCCTCTGCTCTGAAGACGTCGGAAAACTTAACGTTATAGTTAAGTTATATCTCTGATTGATACAAAGCGCCGACACTGGAGACTCCTTCCATAAATCATAAATGTTCAGTAAACATGTTTGTCCTTATGGAAAACTTCACCGGATCAACAATTATATATTTTTTAATGCTGTTTTAGAAAATACTGTTATAGAAAAGGGGTGGCACAGTGGTGTAGTGGTTAGCGCTGTCGCCTCACAGCAAGAAGGTCCGGGTTCGAGCCCCGTGGCCGGCGAGGGCCTTTCTGTGCGGAGTTTGCATGTTCTCCCCGTGTCCGCGTGGGTTTCCTCCGGGTGCTCCGGTTTCCCCCACAGTCCAAAGACATGCAGGTTAGGTTAACTGGTGACTCTAAATTGAGCGTAGGTGTGAATGTGAGTGTGAATGGTTGTCTGTGTCTATGTGTCAGCCCTGTGATGACCTGGCGACTTGTCCAGGGTGTACCCCGCCTCTCGCCCATAGTCAGCTGGGATAGGCTCCAGCTTGCCTGCGACCCTGTAGAAGGATAAAGCGGCTACAGATAATGAGATGAGATGTTATAGAAAATTAATCAACGCCTTCTGACAAATCAGAATCCAGAATTCAGCAGTGCTGTGGGATAAGGAATAATTTACTTCTCAGGAAGACGTTGATAAATAAATGAAGCAAAATATATATATATATTTAACAGTTATTCCACGAAATCGAGTCGTACATGAGCTGATAGGTGACAAGGTGTGTAGCACCGAGTTGTCTATAATCCATGTACGACGAGATTGAGTGGAATAACGGTTTTATTCTATCCACATTCACTGGATTTTGAGAAACAGAGCATTTTTATTTTTATTTTTTGCAAATTCGATAAATAAGAACTTTATACAAAATGTCCAACAAAATAATTTCCGCTTAGAATCTAAACAAACCGGAGAAATGACAGGAGCAATTTGTGAAAAATGCGATAATAATAATTCTTGAAAGATAAAAAAAGATACATTTTTACCATCAATTGTTGCTTTTTTTGTATTTTTGGGGTTTTGTTTTCAAGTAGAGTTTTTATTTAGTCCTCGGTTGGTTCAGCAACACGCGCCGCCATTTTGTTTTTCTTTCCTCATGGTATATGAGCTGATAGCCTAGTAGTAGAGTAGCCAATCAGAGTGCACGATTGCTCATATCCAGTGAATGTGGATAGAACATATATGTATATGCACGTGTGCTGTTTCTACTGTTTAGCTAACGAGTTCTGGTGTTTTTAAAGCCATTTGAGGAAAGCGTTCAGAAAATCTGTGAAACACTGACCTTCTGCACACTGGAGCTGTATAAAGCCATCATTAAAGACCTGCCGCCAACTCCTTCGAAGTTCCACTACATCTTCAACCTGAGGGATCTGTCCAGGGTGTATAACGGCCTGGTCCTGACCAACGAAGAGAGGTTAGAACACTCCTCTGCTACATAGCCTCTGATCAGACAGAACCTTCATTTTGTAATTTGTTTCATTGTTTCTGATCATGATTCGTTGCAGGTTCCTGACGGTTACGCAGTTTGTGCGGGTCTGGAGGAACGAGTGTCTGAGAGTGTTCCATGACAGGCTCATCAACGAAACCGACAAAGCTCTTGTGAGTCACTCCATCCATTGACGGTTTCTAAAACACTAGCACCACATGTCTCTCTTCATTCATCATGCTGTCTCTCTTCCTACTGATCCACCGGTGAATGGTTCTGGTGTTGGTTCGAGCAATCAGCAAACCTTTCTCTTTTTTATAAAAAAACGTAATTTAAGAATAACAATTTCTATCCAAGATGTTAATTTTCGCACACTGTGCACAACCTCTTCTTCCCATAGTGCTGTTGAATTCTGGATTGTGATTGGTCAGAAGATCTTGATTAATGATTAATTTTCTATGACAGCAGCTCTGACAGTAGTGCATGTTTAAATTTATGCACTCTCTTTTTATATGTTATGTTATCGTTTCTATAGTAACAGCTCGTTCACAGGGACTTGTACGGCAGACGCGTCACATAAATGTATTTTAAAAAGTCATTGTTTTGGTGAAGTTTTCTGTAAACTTTAACAGTTATGGAAGGAGTCTCCAGTGTCAGTGCTGTGTAACAGTCAGAGCTTTCTGTCGTCTTCAGGACAGAGGAGTTTACGCTTCTTTCATTTTCTTGGTAACATGACAAGCTATGGTTTTTTTGTTTGGTTGGTTTTTTTGGTCTTGTTAACTTCATGAGAGCAAAAAAGAGAGACTGGTGAAGTAATTACTGTTTATAGCTGCTATAGTGCAAGTGAGAATAGGAGCTAACTTCATAATGTATGATATATCGTAAAAATTGTAATCGTTAATAAATTTTTGTTACATTAGAGGAATAAAACACTTCCAGACTTGCTGTTATAGGAATGTAATCAACTTTAATGGGGGTTGATTATTTTCTGAAAACAGTCCAACAACGAGTGTTTCATTCATGCGAGTGTACATGCTAAAATGACAGAAAATTTTAAAGTGACATTTCAGCAACCTTACCTTAAAGATCACTTATGGAAGAATCAGTCATAATTACTTAAGATGTTCATCAGCAACACGTTACTTAGAACATGTATATCTGGAAATCTTATCTCTGAATATTAACATTTCAAGCTCACTGCTCGATGTCTACATGGATAGCTAATGTTAGCCGATATATGAAACAATAAGTGATGAATATATTTTATCCAGGCTACACTCAGCTATTAATTAATCTTTATTATTGTCAATGTGTTTGCTGTCTCTAGGTCCAGGGACACATTAAAAACCTGATAGAGGAGCATTTCAAATCTGATCTGGAGTCAGCTATGAGAGACCCCATCCTGTTTGGAGATTACAGAACAGCTCTCACCGAGTCTGAGCCCAGAGTCTATGAGGACATTCAGGATTACGATGCCTGCAAGGCTCTTTTCCAGGTGCTGGCATCAGGTGAACTCGATACATCTCTGAAACATGAACTCTTAGCATCATCCACATCATTGGTGTTCTCCATTTCTCTTACAGGAGATCCTTGAGGAGTACAACGAGTGCAAGACCAAGATGAACCTGGTGCTCTTTGATGATGCGCTGGACCACCTGACCAGAATCCATCGTATCATCAGGATGGACCGTGGCCACGCCCTTTTAGTGGGAGTGGGAGGGTCTGGGAAACAGTCCTTAACCAAACTGGCTGCTTTCACTGCAGGATGTGAGGTAATACATTTTTCTAATAACAGAACCACAGTAGTATTGCTAAAATTAGGACCTATGACTTATCTGGTGAGGTGTTTTGGCTGTAGGAGGTGTTTGAGATTGTGTTGAGTCGAGGATACTCGGAGAATAACTTGCGTGAAGATCTGAAGACTCTTTACATAAAGCTGGGCATTGAGAATAAGAAAACTGTGTTCCTCTTTACTGATGCTCATGTGGCCGAGGAGGGCTTCCTGGAGCTCATCAACAACATGCTCACCTCAGGTACATGGTTTTGGATTTCTGGACAATAACAGCATCACCATGTATGCAAAATTTATAAAACCACTGTCTGAAAATGACTGGAGCCTTTTACAAGTGCCAATTATTTTCTTCATTCTTGTTGAAGAATTAATATATGAACTCAAAGACACGCCCACATTACCATCTATGGTCTTTAAGAGACACACACTTGGAGCCACTCTTATTTCTACATATGGATACCAAGGCACACTGCTTTCATTTCGACCTGGCCTCAAAGACACGCCCACTTGAGCATTTATAGTCTTAAAGTGCCATTCCACCATTGGATGTATTCTTTGGCATAAAATACAATATGTTTTATGACAACATGGCTAGACAGAGAAATCTTTTAGCTTCAAAATGATATATCAAACATAATTTTTTGACAACGACAAGTATATTAATTTTGCGACCAAAGTCACCTACCCTTTTAATTTCCGCGCGGTAGTGAAACGTGATGTCATCGGCAGGTTCCCCTTCTTGTGTACCACGTCACGTGTGACGTGGCACAGATTATCAGCAATGGCGGATAGAACGCGATTTCCACTTGTCGATTGCTGTGCCGATATTCACCATCGACCGTCTCCTTTGGGCATCACTTGCTATTTTCCTTCGCTTCTTTTCCGAAGCTGACAATCGCGTTCTATCCGCCATTGCTGATAATCTGTGCCACGTCACACGTGACATGGTACACAAGAAGGGGAACCTGCCGATTAATTATCATTAATGGTCTAAAGACACACCCACTCTTTTTTGATCAACAGGACCATACACCCCTCTATCAATCATCCAACCACAAATAGGATTTTAAAATCTCAACTGGTGTTTCATCACGAAACAGTACTTATAAGTGTATGATGCGTTAGAGAAAACAAAGAAATCATACATAAATCATATTGAAGACGTGCTGGTATGGAATGTAGCTTTGTGATCATCTGTGCGTACAGGAATGGTTCCAGCGCTGTTCCCTGATGACGAGAAGGAGTCCATCCTGAACCAGATCCGCGACGAGGCTCTGAAGATGGGCTCGGGGCCGTCCAAAGACAGCGTGTGGCAGTACTTCGTGAACAAGAGTGCCAGCAACCTGCACATCATCCTGGGCATGTCTCCTGTAGGGGACGTCCTCCGAACACGCTGCAGGAACTTCCCAGGTAAAAAGGGAGGTGGTGTACAATGTGCGGCAGCCATTTTATATATTTATATTTCACTCTGCATGATACAGATAAATATAAAAGTTTATGCACCCTCAGTTAAAAAATGCTGAAATCAATGATATTTATGGAAGTGTATTATGGCCACACCAGAAAAAAAAATCAGTATTGCATAATAAGAAGAAACCTTTATTTGTCACATGCACACTTCAAGCACAGTGAAATTCGTCCTCTGCATTTAACCCATCTGAAGCAGTGAACACATGCACACACTCAGAGCAGTGGGCAGCCACACCAGAGCGCCTGGGGAGCAGTCAGGGGTTCGGTACCTCGCTCAAGGGCACCTCAGCCCAAAGCGGCCCCATGTTAACCTACTGCATGTCTTTGGACTGTGGGGGAAACCGGAGCACCCGGAGGAAACCCACGCAGACACGGGGAGAACATGCAAACTCCACACAGAAAGGCCCTCGCCGGCCACTGGGCTCGAACCCGGACCTTCTTGCTGTGAGGCAACCGTGCAAACCACTACACCACCGTACTGCGAAAAGTTTCATGTTTTAACAGTATAAATGATCATGTTATAACTTGAAATGGTTCACATAATAATGTGAAAAATATATTGTTATAATACTAACGTGAAAAGTTTAGTATTCTCATCTCTCATCTCATTATCTGTAGCCGCTTTATCCTGTTCTACAGGGTCGCAGGCGAGCTGGAGCCTATCCCAGCTGACTACAGGTGAAAGGCGGGGTTCACCCTGGACAAGTCGCCAGGTCATCACAGGGCTGACACATAGACACAGACAACCATTCACACTCACATTCACACCTACGCTCAATTTAGAGTCACCAGTTAACCTAACCTGCATGTCTTTGGACTGTGGGGGAAACCGGAGCACCCGGAGGAAACCCACGCAGACACGGGGAGAACATGCAAACTCCGCACAGAAAGGCCCTCGCCGGCCACGGGGCTCGAACCCAGACCTTCTTGCTGTGAGGCGACAGCGCTAACCACTACACCACCGTGCCGCCTAAGTTTAGTATTATAACAATATATTTTTCACATTATTATGTGAACCATTTCAAGTTATAACATGATCATTTATACTGTTAAAACATGAAACTTTTCATGTTATAACATTTTGACTTTAAACTCATGTTTGAATCTATGGTTTGAATGAAGTGTGTGGAGAATAAACTGGGTAATATAGCTCATTTACATGATTTGATTAAGTTCTATTTCATGCTTGGGTTGAGACATGGCAAGAGTCTACTGTTACTGAATACAGTGGATGACACTAATAATTATGCACACTCTCAAAAGGATTTTAAAATTCATGGGGCTGTACAGAAGGAGGAATGAGTCTGACCCCCTGGATGTACAGTAGTTTGTAACCATGGAGCCATCCTTGCTCCTCCAGCCAATAAATGAGAAATTACGCTACCGCCAGCAGGTCGGACTCCTTCTGATACGGATTTTTTTTTCTTTTTTCCAGTGTGGCAACAATACGCTTCCGTAGATATTTAATATGAGTTAGGATTTCACAGAAATTATCTTATGTAACAAAAATGCTCAGGTTCAGTCAAAATTATATTCATTAATATAATATAATATAAATGTGAACTTTTATTTCACTTTTTATTCCTCTAAGGCACTTTTGTAAGTATTTTGCTCTTTTGTTGTCTTTGTATACACTGCAAAAATATTGAAAACTGAAATTAGTGAAATGATGCTGCATGGACAGATAATTTTATTTGATAAGACATCTTAGAATAAGTTGGTTGCAATCTAGAACTAGGTTTAATAATCTCAGAATAGGCGTCTTGTATTTTTCTAATAGGAAATGCTCGATCGTTTCAACTATTTTCAAGATAATTATTTTCACTTGCTAAGACATCATTTTTTGCAGTGTATAATCTTTTCTGAGTGTTGTTTCCAATGTTGTTATTCTGAAATTACTGTATTGGAGACATAATGGAGTCATTGGGCACCTTAATGAGTGTGTGTGTGTGTGTGTGTGTGTGTGTGTGTGTGTGTGTGTGTGTGTGTTCAGGGCTTGTGAATAACACCGGTATTGATTGGTTCCTCCCGTGGCCTCCTCAGGCTCTACATGCAGTCGCACAGTCCTTCTTGGGTAAGTCTATAAAAACGCCATGTTTATACACAGATATAAAGAGAGCACAATAGGGGAGTAGTTTATTTGCTGATGATTTAAAAATGTTTATTTCCTAAAGTACAACCCATTATGCTTTTTATCCTTTGATAGTTAGCATTTTAATATCTGCAGAACAAGTTAGTTCCTGTACTCACTTAGGTTACTAAGAAACTGAAAAAGTATAAACTCCTCAGTCCTGAAGATGTCAGAAAGCTTTACTCTAAAGATAAAAAATTATTAAAATACTATACACTGCTGCGATGACCTGGCGACTTGTCCAGGGTGTACCCCGCCTCTCGCCCATAGTCAGCTGGGATAGGCTCCAGCTTGCCTGCGACCCTGTAGAACAGGATAAAGCGGCTACAGATAATGGATAGATGGATGGATGGATACTATACACTATAAAGTTAACTTTATCTTGATCAGGTGTTTGGCCATGTCATGTTTGGAACCACAGGGCAGATAAATATTAAAATGGTGATTATATAGCTTGAATTGTAGAGATATTTGCTGCAGATGGGTAACCAATTGGTGTATCTAGATTATCTGTTCACTGTGTTGGTTCATCTCCTGTTCCAGGTGAGAGCCCGATGATACCCAAGGACCATACCGAGGCAGTGATAGGTCACGTGTGTATGGTGCACGGCTTGGTCGGTGAGTACAGCATCTTGTTCCAGCAGAAGCTGCGCCGCAGTAACTACGTCACCCCCAAAAACTACCTGGACTTCATCAACACCTACTCCACCCTACTGGAGGACAAGGACCAGTACATCCTCGGTGAGGATACAGCTCACTGCTCTGTGTGTGTGTGTTTAAACGTGTGTATAAAGGAACCGAGTTGAGAATAAATGCTACAGTTAAATTAACTTAAATTAAAAGTGCATTTTTCAACCATCTTTGGTTTTTAAACATCCAAGCCAGGAAAACTGGGTTAGACCACATCTGGTAAAACCTTCTGCTCTGTGTGTGTTGTAGGCCAGTGTAAGCGACTGGAAGGAGGTTTGGATAAATTGGAGGAGGCCAGCGTACAGCTCGCCGAGCTCAACACCAAGCTGGCTGAGCAGAAGGTGGTTCTGGCCGAGAAGTCCTCCGCCTGTGAGATCCTGCTGAATGAGATCTCCACCAACACAACCGTCGGTCAGTGTCAATATACATAAACCAATATGGCTCTGATTTTTGACCCTGATTACCAGATATCTTGGATGATAGATATGATTAGGATCATGCTAACTGCTGTGTTCTTAATGAAGCTGAGGAGAAGAAGAAGCTAGCAGAGGAGAAGGCTGAGGAGATCGCAGAGCAGAATCAAATGATCTCCATTGAGAAAAAGGATGCTGAGAGCTCTCTGGCCGAGGCTCTGCCTGCTTTGGAGGCAGCTCGCACCGCCCTGCAGGACCTGGATAAGTCTGACGTCACTGAGATCAGGTGAGTGCACACTGGAGATTCTCACCTGAGAGCCGCGGTTTATTCTTTATTCGTCACATGCACACTTCAAGCACAGTGAAATTCATCCTCTGCATTTAACCCATCTGAAGCAGTGAACACACGCACACACTCAGAGCAGTGGGCAGCCACACCAGAGCGCCTGGGGAGCAGTCAGGGGCTCGGTACCTCGCTCAAGGGCACCTCAGCCCAAGGCCGCCCCACGTCAACCTAACTGCATGTCTTTGGACTGTGGGGGAAACCGGAGCACCCGGAGGAAACCCACGCAGAGAACATGCAAACTCCACACAGAAAGGCCCTCGCCAGCCGCTGGGTTCGAACCCAGAACCTTCTTGCTGTGAGGCGACTGTGCTAACCACTACACCACTGTGCCGCCCAAAACAATTACCACCCTAGATGGGACTCAAACCCACAATCCCTGGCTTAGGAGGCCAGTGCCTTATCCATTAAGCTACTGGGGCTTTTTATATTTGTGTATTCCATAATCTTACATGATCCTAGTGTATATGTAACATGAACACCAGGCTTCCCTGATAATGCAGATGAGACATGTTTTGTTGCCAAACGGTTCTTTTCTTTAAGAGTCACTAAAGTGAATCGGTATCAGTCACTGCCCTGTACTGAGTCATTTCTTTTGTTCAATTACTGCTGACGAGCTTCGCAATCGCCAACCTCAAAACTGAAACATGGAAACCAGCGCTCTACATCTCCACACATATCCATAACCCACATCATGATTATCAAAACGATTTTCAACTGTATGTGATTCAGTGAATCATCTTTCGTTCAGTGACTCATTGTTTGAATAAGTGAATCTTTTGGTCATTACACCTTTTTTAAAAAATGTTATATCTATAAATGTTTTTTAAACATCTGTGACTTGTGGGGGCGGCACGGTGGTGTAGTGGTTAGCGCTGTCGCCTCATAGCAAGAAGGTCCGGGTTCGAGCCCCGTGGCCTGCGAGGGCCTTTCTGTGCGGAGTTTGCATGTTCTCCCCGTGTCCGCGTGGGTTTCCTCCGGGTGCTCCGGTTTCCCCCACAGTCCAAAGACATGCAGGTTAGGTTAACTGGTGACTCTAAATTGAGCGTAGGTGTGAATGTGAGTGTGAATGGTTGTCTGTGTCTATGTGTCAGCCCTGTGATGACCTGGCGACTTGTCCAGGGTGAACCCCGCCTTTCGCCCGTAGTCAGCTGGGATAGGCTCCAGCTCGCCTGCGACCCTGTAGAAGGATAAAGCGGTTAGAGATAATGAAATAATGTGACTTATGGAAGTTGGATTTGTAACCGTGTGTGTGTGTGTGTGTGTGTGTGTCAAACTTGACTCAGTGAATCATTTTGGTCATGACCAAGATTCGATCCTTTGTTGTTCAGTGAATCAAGTGAGTCAGTGAGTTCAATAGGGCTCATTCAGCCAAAGCTGAAGATTTCCAGTGTTACAGTAATAATCTGAGTGTAAACAATAATTCTTCCAACACATACACATAAAAGCATTTTATAAAATAACACAAAACATCAACACCAGAATCATTTCTGTTTTAACTTGAAGTCTGGAGTACTGAACTGATGGAGACTTAAGTGCAAACTGTTCTTCACATCCTTTTCAAGGAAACGAACTTCAGGCAAACCATCTCATCTCATCTCATTATCTCTAGCCGCTTTATCCTTCTACAGGGTCGCAGGCAAGCTGGAGCCTATCCCAGCTGACTACGGGTGAAAGGCGGGGTACACCCTGGACAAGTCGCCAGGTCATCACAGGGCTGACACATAGACACAGACAACCATTCACACTCACACCTACGGTCAATTTAGAGTCACCAGTTAACCTAACCTGCATGTCTTTGGACTGTGGGGGAAACCGGAGCACCCGGAGGAAACCCACGCGGACACGGGGAGAACATGCAAACTCCGCACAGAAAGGCCCTCGCCGGCCCCGGGGCTCGAACCCAGGACCTTCTTGCTGTGAGGCGACAGCGCTAACCACTACACCACCGTGCCGCCCAGGCAAACCATCATTTACAAAATATAACCTTAAATTACAGACTAGAATCATCCATCTCCATTTTTGTCCTAGTAACGTTGTGTCTAACGTCATTTGTGGATTTATTTATTTGCTTGTTTGTTTTGGGTGTGTTGTCACCTGTGGTCTTCCCTGCGTCATGCAGATCCTTCGCCAAGCCGCCGCACCAGGTGCAGGTGGTGTGTGAGTGTATCCTGGTCATACGTGGTTATAAAGAGATTAACTGGAAGACTGCTAAAGGCATGATGTCAGAGGCCAACTTCCTGCGCTCGCTCATGGAGATGGACTGCGACTCCATCAGCAAGGGACAGGTCAATACTGTACGAGGTGAGATGTGCTGTGATAAATTAATTTTCCTGTTTGTTTATTTATTTTTGACAGTAAGAGATTTTTTTATCAATATGCGCACCAGTTTATGAAGTTTAAACGATACACTAACTATAAACTAACAGGTGATGGAAGTAAAATGTTTGTGAAACTTTTGTGTTGTTATTTGTTATTAGACCTGTAACACTCTTATATAAAACACTCTGTGTCATGCTGTTAGAGGAAAATAATCAACCACCTGGAGTTGTGATGAAGCAGAGTTACTCTCACCACCCCAAAGTTGAATATTTTCCTATAACAGCACGTTCCTAAGTGTTTTATTCCTCTTACACCACAGCAATTTGAGAACAATTACATGTTTGTGTAGGAAATTACAAGACATCATGATTTTTATCCACTTATAGTTACATTTAGTCTGGCGGCTCATCCAGGAAAACAAATTAGTTCCTGTTGCCACTTACAGCTATAAACAGTAGTTCCATGTTGTTACCAGACTCTCTTTTTCCTCTATCTTGAATTTAGCACAGCTCGTCATGTTACTGAGAAACCATGAAGAAGCGTAAACTCCTCTGAAACTTAAAGTTACAGCTTTACATCTATCCGACTGTCACAAAGCGCTGACACTAGATAGAGACGCCTTCGAACTTCACCATATCAACAATTAGACAATCTGTTTATGTGGCGCGTCCGCTGTACAAGTCCCTGTGAATGAGCTGTTACTATAGAAACGTGTGCATTGATGATGATGATGCCCTTTATTGTCACTAGTCACATGGACCAGCGAAATTAGCCGTCAACCTGTCCGTACATATACAACATACAATTGACATAGGGTAGACAGGACAGGAAGACAGGGATAAAGATAAAAAGGAAACACAGCATGAGGAGAGATAAGGAAAAAAAAAGAACACCCCCCACTATGCTCCTGTCAGGAGTACAGTGTGGGAACATTTAAAAAAAAACTTTGCATAAGCACAACTGCAACACAGGTACACTTTAAACACGGGACTTGAGAGAGGTAATCCAGCGCAAGCAAGCAGCCGTCCGCTCCTGCAGCCATGAAGGCACTGGTCACGCACCCGCTTGTCACACTGGGGGTAAAAATGGCGACCGCGGAGAGTGAGAGAGGAATTTGAGGAATCAGAGTGTCTCCCGGCATTGACCTTCAGGGGGAAATGTTTTCTCAGCAATGGCCTAAAACAAGGCCGGTTCTGTCTCAGGGCGCCGAAAGCTGCTCCGAGATAACAACCATTTTGTGGTTAAAGTTCTGAATGTCCACAGTCCAAGTGCCAACAGCTTTGCCCACCACTCCAATATCGGGCAGCTTTGTGGGGCTTTGAACAGCTGTCACCGTTGTCTGATTTCCTCGATATACCAGGGCAATGCCTAATCCAATCAGCAAAAGTCCTGTAATCATGGTTCTGAATAGGTAGATATCTTCAATGTCCTCCACAGAAAGAATCGCCAGGCACACGACCCGCCACCGCTCCCACGTGTCCATCGTGTAACCAGCCGCAAACGTTCCGGCAGGACCAACGGGTTCCCCCGAACCCAAAACTGTGTCAGTTTCGTTAGGAGACCAGTTTATCAATTCCATGCTTTTTAGTTTAGAAAGTAATGCAGGAAGAGTCTATTAATATAAACCTGTGACATGCAGCTGCACTGCTGTCAGAGCTGCTCTTATAGATGGTATTAACATGACAAACACTCATGCTGTTGTCTTCTGTTCTCATCAGGCTTCCTGAAGAACCTGAACACATCATTTGAGGAGATGCAGGCCATCAGTAAAGCCGGCTCTGGCATGCTGAAATTCGTCGAGGCCGTCATGGGTTACTGTGACGTAGCCCGAGAGATCAAACCCAAGAGAGAGAAGGTTTAATAAACATCTAACTTTCTGCTCATGCTTTACTGCAAACTGAATTTAAATATCTAAAAAAAAAGGGAGCATTTCTTGTTTATGGATGGGACTGTAGTTATGTATAGACGAGTAATTATGTATATTATTTAATGAGTTTTGTAGCTTTGTCAGATTTATTTACTTCTTCACAGGTCAATAATAAACATGACTGTTTTCCAGGTGGCCAAGCTGGAGAAGAACTACTTCCAGAGCAAGCGTGAGCTGGAGCGCATCCAGAGCGAGCTGGAGGGCATCCAGAATGAGCTGGGGGCTTTGAGACAGAAGTACGATGATGCCATGGCGGAGAAGCAGCAGCTGCAGGAGGAGGCTGAGCTCATGGAGCGCAGGCTCGTCGCTGCCGACAAGCTCATCACTGGACTCGGATCAGAGAACGAGCGGTCAGAAAAAGAACAAACTGCTCCTTAAAAATTTATCAGTCTGCAAAATTTAATATACACTCTCTTACACCACAGCAGTATTGAATTCTGGATTGTGATTGGTCAGAAGGTGTTGATTAGTTTTCTATATTGATAATTGTTACAGTGAAGTTTTCTCTAAGGAGACGTTTATTTAACATTTATAGAAGGAGTCTCCAGTGTCAGACGTAAAGCTGTAATTTTAAGTTTTCTGACGTCTTCGGGACAGAGGAGTTCCGTAACATGACCAATCGCGACTGATGAAGGAAAGACTGTTTAATAAGCAAGAACAGTAGCTAGGAGTTCATAAATAAATAAGAAATCATACTGTTATAAAAGCATACCAACGTCAGGTTGGTGAGAGTAACTCCACTCAAGTGAAGAAAGTGTTCTTAGTTAAAAAGAATTTTTTCCCTGCAGCTGGATGGAGGATCTCAAGGAGCTAAAGGATAGGCGAGTGCGCCTGCTGGGTGACTGTCTGATCTGCGCCGCCTTCCTGAGCTACGAAGGAGCCTTCAGCTGGGACTTCCGAGACGAGATGGTGTACGAGGTGTGGCAGAAGGACGTGATGGACAGAGGCATCCCCCTGAGCCAGCCTTTCCGCATCGAGAACCTGCTCACCGACGAGGTCGAGATCAGCAGGTACAAGATGTTACCGTTTCACACACCTCCTGAATCGATGAAAAGTTGGGTTGAGAAACACAAGCTCGTCCTTCCCACGAGACCGACAAGTCTAATCATACTGTCATATCATGAATTTTCAAACGTTACACTAGTCCTAAATTATAAATCTGGAATAAAAAGTGTAGTGTGGTCAAAGCTTGGGGTCAGAGAAAATTCATAATGTCCACTTGAAGTTGTTTGATCATAAAGTTTGTGAACCCCTGATTCTAAACCTCCTTCATGGTTGTGTGGCTGCAGATGGGGGTCGGAAGGTCTCCCTCCTGATGAGCTGTCCGTGCAGAATGGCATCCTGACCACGAGAGCCAGCCGCTTCCCTCTGTGCATCGACCCTCAACAGCAAGCGCTTAACTGGATCAAGAAGAAGGAGGAGAAGAACAACCTCAGGGTCTGTTAATGTTCCTGTGTCTATTGTGGTTAGAGAGCCTGCTGCTGTGTGGGATTTTAAGATATATTTTGACACTCACAAGAGCGCAATAATGGGTGATGTGTACTACTGGAAAAAAATGCAGACATCAGACCATTGTGGTATATATGGGGTTTTATTTTTAGCAAAAAAAAAAAGGCAAAGCTGGCAGGATAATGGAGATATTTTTGGATGTGGGACAGTTAATAATCAAATTAGCTGTGGGGGCAGTAAACTGGGAGTAGGATTTATTTATTTATAAACCACTGGGGTAGTTAGCTGCAGGTTTTTGCCAGTATAAGACGAATAACTTCATGGGGAATAAATTAGCTGGGGGTATTTAGCTGTGGAGGTAAGTATCTTTAGGAGGGTATTTTTGGATATGGAGCTAATCCATTCTGGAGCCGCATTTGTGAATTAGCACTGGGGGTACATGTTGGTCTTGGGGCAGTTAGCTATGTAGGGATATTTACAGATAACAGAGTAATGATCTGTTTGGGGTATTTGGATTGATGGGATATTTGGGTGTAATATCCTTGTTTTATGTCGATCACATTAACACTCCACATGTGCTGTGTTTAATTTTAGAAGAAATTAAATCGTTTAATTATATCACATATCATTACATGCAATGAAATCTAACAACTTTCATTTTTATCTTAATTTAATTTAGCCACATTTTCCTAAACCGCTAAATGAGTCATTATTTGCTGCCATCTAGTGGCCCGAAACAGTCATTACAGCTAAAATATTACAGCCAGCGTAATGTAGTCTGTTTACCAGCTGAGGGCGCCATTTACACACAAACCCGTTAACTCGAGGCGAGAGTGATATCTGGAATGGAGAGAGGTGTTTGTTTGTTAACTCGAGGAAATTTTAGCATTTTGTCAGGAATTTAATTATGAACGAAGCTCTCATCTCTTATTCTATTTGATTTTCTTATTCTGCAATTTTGCAGTTTAACTAATTAAAAGTATTAGTTTTAAAATGATTTGGGTTGTTTTAAAAAAGAGTAGGCTGCGGTTAAGATTATTAGCAGAATATTTAAATTTATTTAAAACCACGTTCTTGAATAAAAGTCCAGTGATCCGCACAGAGCGCGCGCAGCACCCACATCCTGTGTCTGCGCAGCCTCGCTCGCGCTCTTTCACAGGAAGCCTGCCATTTTACCGGAAACCGGTCCAGACGAGAACACAAACACAACTTCCGCTGTCATGAGCGTTCTCTCCCTGTGCGCCCTGCCCTGTCCAGACTTCTTCTTCTTCTTCTTCTTCGGAGTTTAATATGGCAGATTAGACACCAACTGGTGTATTACCGCCACCTACAGGATAATCAAGTCCACTACCATGTCAGACTCTTAGATTCTGGAATAAAGCCCAGAGGCTTTTAAAAACCCAATCAGGATGGAGGTAACTTTATAATCCTTCAACTGAAGCAAAACAGGGAGAGAGACAGTGGTAACACCAAGGCCGGAGAGGTTGTTAAAAAACGTACGTCTATGCACACTGTATTGCACACATTCTAACAAAACATGAGAAATTGTCTCAGGAACTCTGCATTTGTCGCACAATCCATCTCTGTGTTTATTAATCAGATATAGATTGGAGTTTAGGGCACAATGCCCTAATCTAAGACGTGTCAGCACTACTTGCTGAGACCTAACTCCAGTTAAAGTACACTGGGAGCTTACAGAAGGCTGAATTGCATACAAGTGTCTCCCTTTCACATCTCTGTCCCACTGGAGCTGCCATGTCTGGAACACTTCCTCCATGAGTTTACTCCTTAGTTCAGTTCGACCTGGGCTAACCGACACAGAAATTGTGTCCTCTTTCAAGCTGTCTTTTGCACACTGATCGACTAGTTCATTCCCCTTAATACCCATATGGGCGGGGACCCACAGGAAAGAAACAACACAGCCACTCTTATGGAGATTATTCAGCAACAATAGAATGTCTGAGATTAGATCAGGGCGAGCATTTGAAGAGTATGTTTCAATACAGTGTAAGACTGATGAAGAGTCAGAGCAAATAATCACGTTTTTAGGCCGTGCCTCCAATACCCATTGAAGGGCTTTTAAAATACCCAAAGCCTCCGCTGTAAACACAGACATATTATCACTTATTCTATACCCGCATTTTAAATCTAGCTGTGGAACATAAAACGCACAACTCACTCTCCCTGACTCGGGATCTTTAGATCCATCAGTATAAATCTGCAAATGCAGATTCCAGTTATGTTGAATATGCTCCTGAACAGAGTCCTTAGAAAATTCAATCTCCTCATCATGTTTATCCTTGTGCAACTTAAAATCAATTTGGAAGGAGGGAAGGAGCCACACAGGTACTGATCCCCAATAGGAACTCTTAACTGGGACCATATCCAATAAGTTATAATCTTTGGCCCATATCATACATTGTCTAAGGAATGGATGGCTTCTCATCTGGTCAGAGGCAAATTCATAACAATCCATGAGTATGTGGCTTGTGGGGCAGATAGCAAACTTCTCCCTGAGCCTATTCCAATAGTGCAGAGAAAGCTGAACTCTTCTCACCATCAAAGGCTTCTCACCTGTTTCAACCAGAAGAGCAGAGGTCGATGTGGAGGCAAATGCCCCACAACAGACTCTAAGGGCCTTAAATTGAATGACATCTAGCCTCTTTAAGACAGAAATTGCAGCCGCACCATATACCTGGCACCCATAGTCAAAGATAGATCTTATCATAGCCTGATAAATAGTTAGTAAAGTGCCCTTTTCAGCCCCCCATGAAAATCCAGACAAACACCTCATAACATTTAACACTTTGCTAGTTTTTGTAATCACTTTAGAAACATGAACGTTCCAGGTCAATTTACTATCCAACCATACTCCCAAATATTTAAAACTATCCACTTTCTCTATAGAAGAATCATAAAGGGACAAAGAAATGTTCCACTTTTTCTTGCTACGGCTGAAAACTACAAATTTAGATTTGGCCACAGATATTTTAAACCCCCATTTCCTAGCCCACTTAACCACAGTATTCAGCTCTTCCTGCATCTTATTTGTAATGAAGGGAATGTTTCTACCCTTGACCCAGAGAGCCCCATCATCCGCATACAAACTCTTCCCAGTACCTTGGTTTAGATCTAAAAACATATCGTTAATCATTACATTGAACAAAACAGGGCTAATCACACTCCCCTGCGGAGTTCCATTGTCAATAGAGACTACATCTGACAAGACTTGCCCTACCCTCACCTGAATTGTTCGCTCCTCCAGGAAATTTCTAATCCACCCAAACATCCTACCACTTACACCATATCTAGAAAGCTTCACAAGAAGGCCCTCCCTCCACAGCATGTCGTACGCCTTCTCTATGTCCAGAAAGACACTGATAAGAGACTCCTTATTAGCAAATGCTCTTTTGATCTCATAGTCTAAGGCAATCACATTGTCCATGGTACTCCTCCCCTTTCTAAATCCACTTTGATACTCTGCCAATGCCCCCTTAGATTCTAAAAAATGGACCAACCTGTCTGTCACCATTCGTTCCATAACCTTGCATAAAACCGATGTAAGGGCGATAGGCCTGTACGAAGAAGGGGAGCTGGGATCCTTCCCAGGCTTCAACACCGGGATGACCACTGCGTGTTTCCATGACTTTGGTAGTCTACCTTGCCTCCATATGTCATTCATGAGACTGAGTAATTCATCCAGGAGGGCATCAGAAACATGTTTGAGTAATTCGTAATGTAGGTTATCCATGCCAGGGGCCGTCTTCCTGCCTGCCGCTATAGCTCTCTTTAACTCATCTAAAGAAAAGAAAACATTAAAATCATCAGACATTAATTCATGGGAGTACACAAACCCACCCACAGACTGGTTCATCATGTCCCGGCTTTCCTGGTCTACATTATCAAAGCTGTGAACCTTCCTGAATGATTCCACTAAAAGGTTGGCCTTCTCTGCAGGAGTCATAGCAGTCGAAGCCCCAACCACCAGGACAGGAATATCTACCTTCTTTCCTATACCATTCATCCTCCTCACAGTAGACCACAGTTGTGAAATAGGGGTATCACCTGACAGAGAGGAGCAGTATTCCCTCCAACTATCCCTCTTAGCAGATTTAATGACTCTCCTAGCCAGAGCCCTGCAGCGTTTATACTGTATAAGGTTGTCAACGGTGGGGTACCTCCTCAGGAGTCTAAAGGCAGAATTTCTTTCCTTAATAGCTTCATCACATTCTTTGCTCCACCAGGGGACCGCTTTCCTCTGTAGGCCTATGCCTTTCTTAGGAATAGCAGAGGCTGCTGCTGCTGAAATTAGGCCTGTAAGGTCAGAGTTCCACTGGTCTATTGACTCATTTTGTATGCTTGGAAGGAGAGTATCGCATACAGTTTCGAACTTTTCCCAGTCCGCTTTGAAAAAGTTGAGCCTCCCATCTGTCCTAATCATCTCAGCAGGAAGCTGCAGTCCAAAAGTTCCCAGCGTAGGAAAATGGTCACTACCTAAGTTGAAATCAAACACTTCCCATCCACTCTTGCCTGCCAACTCGCCAGAAACTAGCATCAAATCCAAGCATGACGTGGTCGACGACCCAAGCTGCACTCTAGTGGGGTGTCCATCATTAAGACAGACTAAGTTAAAATCAAACATTACATCTTCCACTA
This sequence comes from Neoarius graeffei, assembly GCF_027579695.1. Taxonomy (NCBI): domain Eukaryota; kingdom Metazoa; phylum Chordata; class Actinopteri; order Siluriformes; family Ariidae; genus Neoarius; species Neoarius graeffei. The sequence continues at coordinate 58,090,179 of NC_083592.1, forward strand.
CCTCCCCATTGCCATCCGTCTTGCCGCTTCCCCATAAAACATTATGCGCGTTGAAATCTCCTGTCCAAATAACTGGGGTGCGCACCTGACTTAATATATCAGCCAGCTCAACTGTGCGCAAACGTAAACACGGGTTGTAAAAATTAATCAGTGAAAAACGACCAGTAGTACTCCAAATTTCAGTCACTAGTACTTCTAGGGAAGACTCTATTGGAACAACCCTGAATTCAACGCCGACTTTAATAAAAGTTACACACCCACCACCTACCCTGTCCTTCCTATCTTTCCGCACAGATACATATCCAGGCAGGACAAAATCTAAAGATGGCTTCAGCCAGGTCTCCTGGACACAAATAACATGACAACTAATTTCACTAGAAGTGACAAACCTTTTAAATTCCTGCCCATTTCCAATCAAACTACGAGCGTTCCATTGCAGAAGATTAAAAACCATCAAAGCTACCTATTCCCTCCCATAGTGCTACTTTGGGACATCATAGGACGGCCATCCCTTTCTTTAAGAAACCGGAACAGAGATTCAGGGAGAATGTTCACTTGCAAATATTTGATTGCAGCCTTAGAGACTAATTGAACCACATCAGACTTGTTGACCACTCGAGAAAACTTCAATTCTGAGATTACGTCAGAGATAAATGCCAGAAGATCCATCTTTTTAATAACAAAGTTATCACTTGGAGTGGAAGTTACTTGGGCTCTAGGAGCTGGCGGCTGTTGAGGGAGATGGCCAGGACCAGCATTTTTAACTCTTCTTACAGCCTCCGCATAAGATATCTTATCAATTGTTCTGACTTTCTGAACTTCCACAGCGGTCGCATACATCCGACACCCCTTATACGCGGAACTGTGGTTTTCCCCACAATTTGGGCAGCACATCAAAGCCGCATCGCACTCCTCATATTTGTGGTCCCCCCCACACTTGCCACACTTTCTTTTCGAACGGCACACAGAGGCAACATGCCCATATCCCTGACAATGGAAACACCGCAGAGGAGGCCTTATATATGGCTTCACCTGAAAACTCAAAAATCCAATCCCAACACGACTCGGCATAACCGCCGAGTCAAATGTCAGCAGTACTGTTCGACTAGGCATTTTCTCATTGTTTCTAGTAATTAGGAATCGTCTAACCTCAACAATCTTTGTTCCCATAGAATTGTTCCGAATTTCCTCATCAGTAATGTCAATAGGCACTCCATAAATTACACCCTTTGCCCTTGTGCCAGTCCCCGGTACATATACCTCCACATCGCAGTTTCTAAGGGATGAGATAGAGAGGGCTTTCTCCTGTTGCGTTTTAGAATTACAAACCACTAGGATCCTGCCATTAGCCAGAGATTTTGCATGCTGGAAGCCACCCATTTCTTTCGACAAGCTTTCAGCTAAATGCACGGCGTTCAAGGTCTTGGGCGCATTACTCTTCAATTTCACAATTACAACAAACTCACTCCTTCTTGTTTTAAGGCGCTGAGACTCTTCATCACTCCCAACACTAAATCTACTCGGATTGTCTCTATCCCGTTTAGACCTACTCCTTGTAGGGGAAGGTCTAAACGTCCTATTGCCCTCAGGATCACAGTCTTCTCCTCCACTATCCATACTACTGGTGTCTGAGATCCCCATGGGGTTCTCCACAAAAGACCTGACCCCGTTCCCGTTAAAACGCTACTCTCCTGAACAGCTTTGCGACTGAACAGAGGTGACTGGTCGCATCACTTGTTTTCCTGTACCAACTCCCGGAAACGGAAATAGAATCCACAAATGAAGGTCCCCTGTCCAGACTGGAGGGGAGAAACACACACAAAGCGGGGAGGGGTGTGCGTGATCACGAGAACAAGAGACTGATGACATCACCACACAGCGAACCAATCAGAACACCAGCAGCTGCTCAACTCTCCATACTCCCAGCATGCATCTCTGCAGTCTGAGACACAAAATGAAAAAGTGTAGGATTTCGAAGTGTTTAATGGTTAATTTGGAGGATTATTATATCTGTAAAGTCCATGCAGTGTGTGTGGATTCAGATCAGTTCTGTGAGTCTCCTGAAGGAACTCTAACCCTAAAACACAAGGGTTGCGCAGTGAATACATTATTTAAAAAAAAAAGTGGGATTTTTTTTTTATTTTTTTTTACATTTGAGTGATCAGCATTAACAGTTTTACTTGTAATTATGGTTACTGGACATTAGATGGAAGTAGAGAATAAGAAATGTCCATCCATCCATTATCTGTAGCTGCTTTATCCTGTTCTACAAGGCGGCAGTCGCGGGCGAGCTGGATCCTATCCCAGCTGACTACGGGTGAAAGGCGGGGTTCACCCTGGACAAGTCGCCAGGTCATCACAGGGCTGACACATAGACACAGACAACCATTCACACTCACATTCACACCTACGGTCAATTTAGAGTCACCAGTTAACCTAACCTGCATGTCTTTGGACTGTGGGGGAAACCGGAGCACCCGGAGGAAACCCACGCGGACACGGGGAGAACATGCAAACTCCGCACAGAAAGGCCCTCGCCGGCCACGGGGCTCGAACCCGGACCTTCTTGCTGTGAGGCGACAGCGCTAACCACTAAGAATAAGAAATAATTTACTGTTATTTCTATTTCCAGATCTCCTCATTTAACGATCCAGATTTCCTGAAGCAGTTGGAGATGGCCATCAAATATGGTTTTCCTTTCCTGTTTCAAGATGTGGATGAGTACATCGACCCCGTCATCGACAATGTCTTGGAGAAGAACGTGAAAGGAGCCGAGGGACGGCAAATCATTGTCCTGGGAGACAAGGAGGTCGACTACGACCCCAACTTTAAACTGTACCTCAACACCAAACTGGGAAATCCCAAATACTCCCCGGCAGTGTTTGGCAAAGCCATGGTCATCAACTACACAGGTGAGTAATTGAGAGACTGTGGGCTTCATACACAGGGTTGTATTCAAGCCCACGCTTCTGTTTTAGACAAACCCTGCCCCCATATGCTTAACTCTTGTATGTAGTTATATTTAAGTTCTGAAAAGTATTGTACTTCTTCCCACTCCTTTTTCGAACAATGTGCGGTGTATTGTAATGTATTAGCTCATGTTATTTTATTTATTCTTTTTTTTGTCACTTTTTTCATTTTCTTTCTTTAGTTACATACATTTTTATACATGTTCGAAATAAATAAATAAATAAATTCAATTCAAAAGGTTTGAATATTGATGTGTGTATAATTTCAGTATTAAATCCTCACTGCACATTCAGTTCTAACGTAATTTTCTGAACAGTGTTCTGAAAGTGTTATGTTTGTGTTTGATCAGTTACGTTAAAGGGTCTGGAGGACCAGCTGCTCAGCGTCATCGTGGGCTTCGAGCGGAAAGAGCTGGAGGAACAGAGAGAGCGTCTGATCCAGGAGACGAGTGAGAACAAGCGTCTCCTCAAAGACCTGGAGGACTCCCTGCTCCGAGAGCTCGCCACGTCCACAGGGAACATGTTGGACAACGTGGAGCTCGTCCAAACTCTCGAGGAAACCAAGTCCAAAGCTAGCGAGGTACAGCAACATAAAGACATAACTCTTAAAGGAAAAATCCAGTCACACTAACAAGTGATAAATATGAGTGCGTGGCATGGATTTAAGAAAAAGCAGCAAGTGAATTACAGTTTTCACAATGATTAGATCAGTAATTTGTTTATCTACGGTAGTTAGATTTGGAAGCTACTACTAAAAAAATAACATTTTAAATAAACAACAGTTGTTACACGTCCACAAGAGACAAACTGCACATACCTCAGGTGATTTCTCATCTTGTGTGCACAGAGAACAATGCAGCAGTGCTTTAGTTCTTTCATCATTCCAGCTCATTTGTAGATCGCTAACTAGCTGAGCCAAATCTCCGCCATAACCGTGTCATATAGCTGGATTGTATAATATGGCTTTCAATCCAGAGTGCTTATTTTTTTCCTGCAGCATACTGATTTCTTTATTTCATCCTGACAGGTCTTTGAGAAACTGCAGCTGGCTGAACACACATCAGCAGACATCGATACGCTGCGTGACGGTTACCGTCCGGCAGCTAAACGCGGCGCCATCTTGTTCTTTATCCTGGCTGAGATGGCGCTGGTGAACAGCATGTACCAGTACTCTCTATCCGCCTTCCTCGAGGTGTTTGACTTCTCACTGCGTAAATCTCTTCCTGACTCCATCCTGTCCAAGAGGCTGAACAACATCATGAACACACTCACACACAACGTCTACAATTACGGCTGCACCGGTAAGTGAGCCAAGCACCGTATCAGTATTATTTGCAACATCCGATACTGTATTTTTTTTATTGTGAAACTGAAGCAAGCAATTTTATCACTTTTACTGATTGTCCTTGTGTGGTGTTTTTTTTTTTTTTTGTAATTAGCATGGCTTTAATGTACCTATAGGAGGTGCTAACTCTTTTTGACTTCACAGGTCTGTTTGAAAGGCACAAGCTGCTTTTCTCCTTCAACATGACCATAAAGATCGAGCAGGCGGAGGGTCGAGCCCCTCAGGAAGAGCTCGACTTCTTCCTTAAAGGTGACACACTGACAAAGCTCACTGATATCACTCTGCTCGAGAGAGGATGTGACAATCAACAATGCGTCCTTCTGTTATCATGCAGGGAACCTTTCGCTGGAGAAGAGCAAGAAGAGGAAGCCATGTGATTGGCTGCCTGATCAGGGCTGGGAGGATATTGTGCGTCTGACCGAACTTTTCCAAAACGAGTTCGGCTCATTGATGGGTGACATTGAAGAGAATCCCACCGTATGGCAGGATGTATGTTTGATGTTCATCGCTCACACACAGACATGTTTGTCATTGCTGCTTGTGCCGTGACAGCCAATATATTTCCCCTGATTTATTAGTGGTATGACCTGGACAACCCGGAGCAGGCTCCCTTCCCTATGAAGTACAACGAAAGTCTGACCACTTTCCAAAAACTTCTGCTTCTACGCTGCTTCAGGGTGGACCGAGTGTACCGTGCCGTCAGCGACTACGTCAGCATCACGATGGGAGAGAAGTAAGATGGAGGAGTCATTCATAAAGTGTTGTATATCTGTTAAATAATATCACATACCTCTAGGACAGTGTTGTGTATCTATAGTGCTTTGCATAAGTATTCACTCCCCTTGAATTCTTCCATAATTTGGAATTTTTAATGAACTTAAAGGGGAACAGAGGGCAATATAGAGAGTAAATATAACAATAAAACACACATTAACGAACCTTATTCAAGACTTACAAAAGTTTTTTCTTCTAAGGTTGGAAAGTTATAGTGTTTTGAAAGTAGCTCGAGCAAACTATTTCCGCAGTTTGAACAGCCCGCCATGATATTAATTTTATCCAATCAGAATGCACGTTCATTTTCTCTGCGTAACACTCATGACGTATGTATGTGCCCAGTTGTGTTGGCTCATTGAGGTTGGGAATAGCACGTGTGAAATACCTGTTTCTGCCTCTTGCGACGATTTCGCAAGTCCACGGGTGGCGCCTATCTCACTGCAGCAAATAAATTCTGCTGGACTCGTGAGCAACTCCACGTTACATTTTCCGCACGAGCACCACGCCGTGTCACCTGCACGCAGACGCTCTGCCCCACGCTCGCCACGCCCATGATCAGCATCAGTCTCATCCTCGCCGTCATCCGAGCTTTCTTCTCTTATTTCATCACCGGAGTCGAGAGTACCTCTCCTAGGTTCAAACTGGTACCCTTCTAAGCCATAGCCTGCTTGCAGTGTGTCTTGCGGGGTCTCTTCGTATGATTCGACAGAGCTGTCGCTTTCACTTGATGCGCCCGACGCCATGATTACACGCTTATCTCCTCTATTTCGGAGAGTTCCGCTAGTGCAGTGGGTAGCGCTGACGTCACGGTCTTTTAAAAATGGCGACTCTTGTGCGGTTTAGCATATAAAGTATTATCTTTACAATTACCAAGATATTTTGTTGTTTTCTAGTACATAAATTTGATAGAATACTTAAGAATACGTTACTTTGTCACATCAGCAACCGTATGTATTATATTTTGTACCCATTTAATTAGCATATTTGATTTATATGTAATATCTGAAGGTGCAAAACAGTTTCAGAGCCCCTGATCTAGACTATCTGATATCCGTAAAGCTTCTATAATGCCTCTTTTCCACCAAATCAGTTCCAGGGCTGGTTCGGGGCCAGTGCTGGTGCTGGTTCACAACTCGTTCAACTTGCGAGCCAGCTGAGAACCAGTTTGCTTTTCCATCTCTTGCGGTACTAAGGGAAGCCACGTCATTACGTCGCTGTATACGTCAGTTACGTCGCTACGTTTGCATAAACCTTGGCGCGAATATCGAAGCGAAAACAACACGGAAGAAGCAGCAGCAACAACAATAATAATACTGGATGACTTCGCGTTTGTACAGCTGCTGCCTCTCGTCGCTTAAAAATGGCGATCTTTCGCGGTCTTGTTATTGTTGTTGGTCTTAACAACTCCGCCCCCCTGCTGACGTAAGCGGTTTGTTCCTCTGGCCCAGCAGAGAGTTGGTGCTAGCCTGGAACCGGTTTTTCTGGCCCCAGAGCCAGTTCTTTGTCAGTGGAAACAGAAAACCCGGTTCCAAACTAAGCACTGGCCCCGAACCAGCCCTGGAACTGCTTTGGTGGAAAAGGGGCATTAGACATACTGCATTGAGTCTGAATCCCAATAATGCTACACACATCCATGGGGGTCCAAAAGAGCAAAATTAACCGTGATGTCTGGATGGGAGGGGTATACTCTCACTCCACCGTCAATCACAGAGACAACAGCCAATCATGGGTGTCTGTGAGCTCATATACACTGAAGTGGATGGATAGTACTTTTCTCTAAGAGTGTTACGCTGGCTGTGACATAGCACAAGCAGCAGGTAGAAAAGATGCCATTGACTGGCTTCATGTGTCTCAGAGGAAGCACATGGTAGCCTTCACCCTCCCTGATAAAAAGGTAGCTGTTGGACGACAGGGGAGAGCTCACTGGTGTAGGACAAAGAAAAATACAGTCTATATTGTAAAAGAAATGGCTTCTCATTATCTTGGTTCCTGACTGTGTCGCTATCGTTTCCTCTCAGGTATGTACAGCCTCCAGTGATTAGTTTTGAGGCTATATTTGAGCAGAGTACGCCAAACTCCCCCATCGTGTTTATCCTGAGTCCTGGTTGTGAGCCGGCCAATGACCTGACAAAGCTGGCTGAGCGCAGCGGCTTCGGGACCAGCAGGCTCAAGTTCCTCGCCATGGGACAAGGCCAGGAGAAGGTACACACACACACACACAGAGTGGTGTAATACAGTTTCACCCTGACAGAATGGTAGCTTGTAACAAAAATATTCTGGACATGAATCTGATGAATCATTTAGAATGTATCATGTCAAAATGCACAAAATTCAAAATACCTCACTTCCTGTTCGGCGTGGCTAATACAGTGTTTGGCTCAGGGAGACCTCATGCTTGCCAAATGTAGTGCGTGTATATGAAACTATATGCCAGGCACAAGACTGTGTCATATGGTGGCGCTATAGAGTCCCTAGGCCAAGCCTCCGTCCCTGAGTCCTTGAGTAAGTGTCACAAGCACACTGATGTGTGTACCAAATTTCATGTACCAATTTTGGCCCATGGGAACCACCTCAAAACTGAACTGGTGACTTCACTGTATGAATGTAAAGGTATCTATTATATTATATATGTTTTTCTTTTTCATTTCCCAGGTTGCATTGCAGTTGCTGGAGACGGCTGTGTCCCGGGGTCAGTGGCTGATGCTGCAGAACTGTCATCTGCTAGTGAAATGGCTAAAGGAGCTCGAGAAAGCTCTAGAAAGAATCACAAAGCCTCACCCAGACTTCCGTCTGTGGCTCACCACCGACCCCATCAAAGACTTCCCCATCGGCATCCTTCAGAAATCCCTCAAGGTGACTCTCCATTACACTGCTACTTAAAATTAAAGCAGCAGTCACTAATATTTTGCTATTTAATATTTTTCTAGTGAAATGTGGGTGTGTAAAATAAATTTCAGTACAGCTTGTGCATTGTTCATAAATCTCCATCCAGATTTCTGTAAAGCTGTTCTATTGGTAAAATCGCCACAGTAATGCAAACATCATTAAAACGTAATGGTTCAGGTGGTGACGGAGCCCCCCAATGGGCTGAAGTTGAACATGAGAGCCACGTACTTCAAGATCTCGCTGGAGACGCTGATGAGCTGCCCTCACTTGGCCTTCCGCAGCCTGGTCTACGTGCTGGCCTTCTTCCACGCCGTGGTGCAGGAGAGACGCAAGTACGGCAAGATCGGCTGGAACGTTCCGTACGACTTCAACGAGTCTGACTTCCAGGTAAACGCAAGAGGAGAATGTTTAACGTTTTCAAGTTAACTCTGTTTTATTTTCTTAACAGCACTACATTATTTCATATGTTTTTGTGGTTTAATAAACTTAATTATATTAAGTGTTATTTATATACCACCTTTTATACACTTAAAATGCAGCCCAAAGTAATTTACAGTGTAGACAAACAGATAAATAAAGAAACAATATAAAATGTGCAATAAACTGTAGCCGTGATAGAAGGAATATAACTGTATTATAAAATATAACATTTTATTCTCTCCACATTCACTGGATATGAGCAATTAAGCACTCTGATTGGCTACTCTACTACTAGCATAGACATATAAACATAGACGCCGCATTGAGCCTGGTGGCCCCGTTGCTGGGATACGTCAGAGCGTCCGCCATATTGGATGTGGCAAATCTTCCCCGTAAACCAATGCAAGTAAATGGACTGAACTTCATAAAGCCCCTTTCTACAATAATATTTAACTCGATGCCTTTTATTCACCCATTAAGACACACACGTATATATTTTGGAAACAAACAGGCATCAAAACAACACATATAACTTTTAATGTGATGGTTATAAATAGTGTGCGAAATCCCCTGTACACTGCAAACTAGCGACAGATCCGCGATAGATAGCTCAGGTAAGCTAATCAGTCAGCATACCGTAGCAAGCTACCAAAACCTGAGGCCACAATAACCAACCTACAAGACTGAATATGATAAATGATGGAAATGGTGGAAAAACTGGAAATAGTGAATGAAAATAAAAATGTACTGTTTTATTTATTGAGTCACCACACAGACCTGCTCTCGCTGAATAAAGTGAGCTGAATGAGCGCCAAACTGAGTTCGGCCAGGTTCTAACGTCATACCAAAACAAAATACATCACTGATTCCTTCCCATTCAGAAAGGTTAAAAACATTCATCATACGTTCAAAAACGCTCATCATAGTGTGGCACTGTATTATCTAATTCTCACTGCTTATAACTCTACACCTCCCCGGTGGAGATGAGCTGGGAAACTGAAGACTGAAGGAACAGCTCCCTCTCTGATCCTGACTGTCTGACCTGTTCTGTCCAAATCCTCCGTTCTGAAGTGTTCACCGCAGAGCATGGATGACGGAGTAGCAGAAAACCCTTCCTGTCGCACAGCTGTCTCCCACTGCTTTTTCATCTCTTTATTTTTGGGAAACCTACATAGTATGTGAAAAGTTAGCTAAGCAACTAACAACAATCAGCGTAGTTACGAAGGAAATACTTCGTTGTTTGGAGACAGGTTTCACCGAGCGGCTATTATGCGCGAGACTTCATATTAGCCACAAAGTCAGAAAAATCTGTTCGTAAAATTACATTATAATGACCAAATACAATGAAAAGTATTTTTCCAGTCTCACCTGTGAAAGGTAATCCCATGTGATCTCGTTTGGACGGTAAACCTGTTGGTACAGTTAAACGCAGCACATGAATGAGGCATCTTTATTCTCGGCTACTGTCTAGACGCTATACCAGAGACGGTTGAAGAATCTCCACTTTGCCACATCCAATATGGGAGCGAGGATGACGTATGATTCTACGCAGAAGGCGGCGTCTATGTTTATATGTCTGTGACTACTAGGATATCAGCTCATATACCGTGAGTAGAAAAAACAAAATGGCGGCGCGTGTTGCTGAACCAACCGAGGATAAAATAAAAACTCGAAAACAAAATCACAAAAAAAGCAACAAAATATAGAATGAAAGTATTTGATTGTAAGAACGTATCTTTCTTTTTATTTTTCAATAATATTATTATTATCATCAAATTTTTCACAAATTGCTCCTGTCATTTTGCTGGTTTGTTTTCATTCTTCATCTTTAAGCATCAAAATTTGTTGAATTTTTTTAGACTGGTTCAAAAGCTCAAAGAAGTTTGAAAATTGCAGAACTGAAATGTCCATAGAAGAATTAAATAAATGTCTAAAGCTGTTCTATTCCTCAGCAAGACGGCACTTTCTATAAAAAACAACACTGAAGTCAATTCATGCAGCTATGGATAGGTTTTTAAAGGAACAGTCCACCGTACTTCCATAATGAAATATGCTCTTATCTGAATTGAGACGAGCTGCTCCGTACCTCTCCGAGCTTTGCACGACCTCCCAGTCAGTCAGACGCGCTGTCACTCCTGTTAGCAATGTAGCTAGGCTCAGTATGGTCAATGGTATTTTTTGGGGCTGTAGTTAGATGCGACCAAACTCTTCCGCGTTTTTCCTGTTTACATAGGTTTATATGAACAGTGATATGAAACAAGTTCAGTTACACAAATTGAAACGTAGCGATTTTCTATGCTATGGAAAGTCCGCACTATAATGACAGGCGTACTAACACCTTCTGCGCGCTTCGGCAGCGCATTGATACGGAGCTCCGAGAGGTGAAGGTATCAATGCGCTGCCGAAGCGCGCAGAAGGTGTTAGTACGCCTGTCATTATAGTGCGGACTTTCCATAGCATAGAAAATCGCCACGTTTCAATTTGTGTAACTGAACTTGTTTCATATCACTGCTCATATAAACCTATGTAAACAGGAAAAACGCGGAAGAGTTTGGTCGCATCTAACTACAGCCCCAAAAAATACCATTGGCCATACTGAGCCTAGCTACATTGCTAACAGGAGTGACAGCGCGTCTGACTGCGTCTGACTGACTGGGAGGTCGCGCAAAGCTCGGAGAGGTACGGAGCAGCTCGTCTCAATTCAGATAAGAGCATATTTCATTATGGAAGTACGGTGGACTGTTCCTTTAAGAAGTCCACCTGAGCAGAAATGATTTTGTCAGATGTTTTGTATAAAGTTTTTATTTATCAAATTTGCAAAAAATAAAAATGATCTGTTTCTCAAAATCCAGTGAATGTGGATAGAATGAAACAGTTACTCCACTCAGTCTCGTCGTACACGGATTATAGACAACTCGGTGCTACGCGCCTCGTCGCCTATCAGCTCATGTACGACTCGATTTCATGGAATAACTTAACTATTTTAAGTGTGTAAAAGTTTAAAAACATTATAAATTTAAGTCTAATAAGTAAAATAAATAAAAGATAATTAAATTAATGTTCATTTTTGTAAAAAAAAAAACTAGTTTATTTATTTTAATGATAGAATGAAAAATATGCTTTTAGCTATTTTTAAAGTGGGGGTAATTTTTTTTTTTTTACCAATTTTTTAAGGAGTTCATGCTTATCTTTTTATCTGGTGTGTGTCAGGTGTGTCTGGAGATCCTGAGCACGTACTTGACCAAAGCTCACACTCAAGGTGACACGACAATTCCATGGGGCAGTCTCAAATACCTGATCGGAGAGGTGAGGCTCCACTACACCCACAGAACATGACACCTATAGCATGACAAAACAAATTGGACAATGTGCATGTTATTTATATGTGTTTATAATGTGTGTGTGTGTGTGTGTGTGTGTGTGTGTGTATACTGTACATATTTTCTCCCTTTTCCACATTTTTTTCTACTACTTATCTCTTCCTTTTTTCTTCTTATCCTTCTCCTTCTTTTATGCTTCTCTATGTTCCTTTCCGAACATAAGTGCATTTATTTCTTCCTTTATTCTGTTTGCGTCATGATGCTTAACGTGGGATGAGAAGGAACTCCAAAGGATTAAATTAAATAATCTCTGTAATTCCTACCCATTTTTAAAAAAAGTGTCATGATGGTGGTGGTGTTAATTAGTTCATTTGTTTAAAAAAAATCTAAAACATTAAAACACTTTCTGATCTAAATTAAATTCTGAAGTTAAAAACAAAACAGGGATCTGAAAATGTCACTCATTTGAGTTGCTGTTAATAATATTACATGATACTGTATGTTATTGCATCATAAAATGTAAGAGCCTATCAGGGTGTAATATGCAAATTAGGATCATGCAACACATTTATTTTTTATTTACAGAGAAAGGGGACGGGTCATGTAAGGTTTATGGCATTTGTATATGAATAAAATCTTTCTTATTCTGTTGTTTAAATGCATTTCTGTGTGAATGAATTACACGATATGATGCAGTTTGATGATAGTGAGTTATTGTGAAAGAGCTTGTATTCATTCATTTTTGATGATTAAATGACGCACCGTGACCTCCACCCAGGTGATGTATGGGGGCAGGGCGATAGACAGCTTCGACCGCAGGATCCTCACCGTCTACATGGACGAGTATCTGGGAGATTTCATCTTCGACACCTTCCAGCCTTTCCATTTCTTCCACAACAAAGATGTGGATTACCGAATCCCGGCGAACGGACTCAAGGACGTCTACGTCGGTGTGTAGAAGATGTCTTTTGAAACCAGTGTGTCATAGAAACGATGAACTGATTTTAGAAACCGAAGTTCTGATTGTGTTTTGCAGCCGAAATCGAATCACTCCCTCTCGCGAACACGCCGGAGGTGTTTGGGCTTCATCCCAACGCTGAGATCGGCTACTACACTCAGGCTGCTCGGGACATGTGGATGCACCTCATAGAGCTACAGCCACAAACTGGTACATTAATCTAGCACCGGGAGTGTAACGTACCGCAACCTGAAAGTCATTTCAGGAACAGAAATTGTATGGAACGAATATAACTGAAAGGCAGGAACTAAATTTGCAGAAACCAGTTTCTGCTACTCAAAGACAAAAAGATCTTATTACTATTTACTTTATGAACAGACACACGCTCAATTCTATACACTTTCATTTTACATTCATTATATTTTGAACAGTTTCCTGATGTGTTTCACTGCCTTTAATCTGTGTGTGGTGGGTTTCTGTTTTAATTTTACTCTTATGAAAGTCTCTTTGAGATCAGGAACAATTATCGTAAAAGACCTACTAAACTACCGAAAGATTTTAAAAAAAAATCCTCATTTAGATAGTTTCTTTCTCTGACTTTGCATGAGACATCTTTTACACCGTAGAGCACAACAGTGAGGTTCTGGAAGTAAAGATGGCTTCATTTTTGACAAGCGACGGTGTATTAGGGCCGCTGTAGGTTAAAAAAAAAAAAACAGAGCAGAGGTGGAGGGGTAATATTCTGAGAAACAACTCAGAAATTCCAAGATTAAAAAGTCACAAATTTATGAGAGAAAAAAAAAAACTCTCTTGCTTTTTGGGTTCCTGGCTGCTGCAGGGCATTCTGGGAAATGTAGTTGAAAATCTCATAGTGCTGTATTTAAATAACATTGGCTGGCGTTGAGTGGTATATCAGATATATTCTATTCAGTTAGCATGATACTAAACAAGTTGAAAAAAAGCCATTATTATTATTATTATTCATACACTGTTCATATCAGCATTCTCGAAGGCCAACACTAGCTTACCTGTGACTCGGTGTTGTTAGCATGGCAGTCCAGTTACCTTCCAGCTGGTGTAGCATTCAGCAGTAGTGTTAGTAAAGGCCAAGTCAACCAGTGCTATCGAGAGCAAGCAGCACAGGCTAACCACTGAGAAACTAAGATCTCTGTCTCCAGACTCTTCTTCCACGCTGCACGCTCACCACAGTATTTTTCACTCCGACTTAAGGATTCATTTCCCTGTGTAATTTACTGAGTTACTTTTAAAATCAACATCAACAGCTACACACAACTGAACGACCTGGCAGCCAAAATTATCTCAAAATCTTCTGTTTTTAACGAAGCAAACCTGGCGTTCATGTTTGTTTACAAAATTGGCACAGTCGCTCGCTAGCACGGAAGTTTTACGTCTCCGATGTGTGACGTCATGTTGTCTTGACAACGTGCAATATTGTAACAATACTGCACGCTCATTCTCCATTGGGTAGAGTGATGTAATGCACGTACCGTAAGATAAGCGATACGCTAACAATATTGCATGTTCTCAAACCAAATGAATGAAACCCGTTAGAAGGAAATAGAACACGTTTTTATTCTATCAAAAAAGTTGATCCAATCTTGCAAACTTTTCTGACTTTTTCATTTCTGAGTATTTTTCTCCTAAATTTCTGTCTTTAATCTCAGATATTCTGAGTTTTTTCTCAGAGCACTGCCCCCTCCCTCGGCTTCGCATGTTTTTTAACCTACAATGGTCTTAATACACCGTCGTACATAGAGGATTTGATTTTTAGCAATCATTTCAAAAGACTGGTTTAGCATGAGCTATAAGCTTGTCAACTTTATTTTAAATAACACATTTAATTGCGTAAAAGGCTTATTTCAGTACTATATTACCCAGAATCCCAAAGAACACCCACCAATCAGAGACATCGCTGTAACTACGGAATCCATCAATACAATACAATCAATACAAGACAATACAATAACTCTTGCCTTGTGTCTATATATGTTTTTTTTTTTCTCCAATTTTTCTGTTTTGAAAGAATCCATCTTGTAGCTGTTCCGTTTGAACTTGTTAGTACTCGTTATTTGGGGTCTTGGTAAAGGAAGGCGTGGGCATGCTCTGAGAGTGTATGTCCCTGGTGCAGGTGACTCTGGTGGGGGAATCAGCAGAGATGAGTACATCGGGAAGGTGGCGCGGGACATCCAGAACAAGCTGCCCATATTGTTCGACCTGGATGTGATCCGGAAGAAGTTTGGCTTGGAAGTGTCGCCCACCACCGTCGTGCTGCTGCAGGAGCTGGAGCGCTTCAACAGGCTCATCGTACGCATGAGCCGCTCACTCGCCGAACTGCAGAAGGTGAGAAAGAACGGGGGAGAGAGAGAGAGAGAGAGAGAGAATCATTGTTCTAAGTCTGTGACTGTGTGTGTTTCAGGCTCTAGCCGGTGAGGTAGGGATGAGCAATGAGCTGGACGAAGTTGCCCGAGCTCTGTTTAATGGTCAAATCCCTGCTATCTGGAGGAAGCTGGCTCCAGACACCCTCAAATCTCTGGGCAACTGGATGATCCACTTCAAGAGACGCTACGATCAGTACAGCTCATGGGTACGACACAAATCCATTCCTTCGCACCACAAATTTAATATTAAACTTTTTATAAAGTTCATGGATAAATGATTTGAAAACATGTCCAGATTAGTTTTTATTAGATGTATTTTGTGCTGCTTAAAGGTCCCATGGCATGAAATTTTCACTTTCTGAGGTTTTTTAACGTTAAAATGAGTTCCTCTGACCTTCTTAAGTCACCCCAGTGGCTAGAAATGTCATAATGTGTAAACCAAACTATGCCCACCCTTTGTCAACATTTGAGAATGGCGCGTCAAAATGGCGCGTTGATAAGCTCTTCCCTTTACTACGTCAGCAAGGGAGATGATCCCCACGCCGCCCCCCCCGGATTCCCACCCACTGTATGGATTGCCCGCCCAGCTCAAAAGTTGCCACTATAGATACGTCACTTCAATTTTGTAGTGAGGAGATCATAGAGGACACAACAACATGGCATCACCTAAGCGAGCGAAACATGGAAATTGCGCTGTACATGGATGTGACAACACAGAAAAGAGTCTGTTTTTACTGCCGACGGGAGAGCCCCTGAAGACGCAGTGGCTTAATTTTATTTACTCCAATAATACGCCGTCGAGTCTACCTAAGATGGTGTATGTTTGTCGGAAGCATTTTCCTGATGAATGTTTCCACAACTTGGGACAGTACAGGGCAGGTTTTGCACATCAACTGTCACTGAAGCCTGGGTCCGTACCAAGCATCCCTGCCGCATCAGCCACAAACACCGAACAAGTAAGTGTATAACTGTTAAGTCGTTTTGCCGTGTTTTAAAATCGGTGCGTTAGCCTAGCAATGGCTACATTAGCTGTGCAGCTAACCGCTTCCTGCAGTTAGCCAGGTAATCTGTGCTACAAAACCAGGGTTGGACTCCAGGTCAAAAGCGAAAGCTTGGACTGTTGCTTGACCTGTCATTGCTACTGTTCACACACAGGTAGCATGCCCGCAGCTTGGTCAAGCCCCTCCCCCCATGGCCCACCCCCACCCTCTACCCTTCCCCGCCTCCATGCTTCTCATTAGCAAAACGACGCACTGGGAAAAGCGCTGAAATGGGGCTTTCTCCCAGGAGGCTATATCTACGTGCCGAGGGTTCATTTCGAGAAAGACTGTGGATATAACATCCGGAAACCTCCACGAGCCCGTTTAAAGCATCAACAAACCACCATGCCATGGGTCCTTTAAAATACAAATGCTTTGTCATATGAATTTTCACTTTTTTCTCAATATTACTTCTGTTAAAAAGAAAATGAGTCAAAAAAGATAAGACCTGAAAAACATGATGAACATTCAGGTGTAGAAATGTGTAAAGTGATGAGCAGGGTTATAGATAATATAACAAAATATAGCAATGTTCTTGGTGAGTTTTTGTGGTTCAGGTCTGCAGTTAAAGGCGAGGATTAAAAAGAAATCTTTAATTTGAATGGAGTTTGGCACAAAAATCTATATTTATTTAATTTGGGATTTTGTGTAGAAGGTGTGTAAAGATCTGTCAGAGAGATGCTGCAGTGAGAATGACAAACAGGCAAACAGTTAAATAGAGCGCTGGAGGAATCAGGATAAAGATTTATGATGTAAGATTTCAAGCTCTGTTTGACGCGTGTAGGTGGATGATGGCGAGCCCATGGTGATGTGGTTGTCAGGGTTACACATCCCCGAGTCGTATCTGACGGCACTGGTTCAGGCCACGTGCAGGAAGAACAGCTGGCCTCTGGACCGCTCCACCCTGTACACACAGGTCACTCAGTACAGCAGTGAGGAGGAGGTGCAGGAGAGACCTGCTCAGGGTGAGAACACACACACACACACACACACACACACACACACACACGCATAACCAAACAATATTACAACCTCAGTGTAAGGTGAGACTCTACAGGTGAAGCGTGTTATTTTTTAAAATAATTCCTCTTTGCAGGCTGATTTCTGATATTCGTAGATAACCAATTCTAATTTATGCAAATGAGGCTTCATCTGATTAAATGTGCATCAATTTGCATAGTTACTAAAAGCTTTGGATGATATTAGAATTAAAAAGTTGTGCTATTTCACTGTGACTCATTTTGCAGAAACACTTTTCCAGAATAATTTGTTTTCTGTAAGAATTTCATTTTTAATTGTTTAATTAGAAATTAAGAACAAAATTATTGATCAGTGACTTAAAAAAATTAACAAATGAATCTAGTCACTGAAATTTTTGGTTCTAAATATAGAAAATAATTATTTTGGGTAAAGTTGTTTTTAAAAATACACAGTGTTGTTGCGGTTGCATATCTGTCCATGTTAATAAGTGCAGCTGTTGAGATGATAAAGGATGAGATGGTAAATCACATTTTTTTTATTTTTAAAATTAAAAAAAGTGGAATTGTACCTGGAATGGATAACAATGAGATTTTTCTGGAATTTTTTTTGTTAATTAACTAAATAAATTTTTATTAATGTAATGTAAAAAAATATTATTTGCAGTACAACTTGTGTCGCTTATACAGCAGAATGTTAGTAAAGTTTATACACATCAAACCAATTTAATTATAAGAATTAACTATAAACAGGTATGTGACAAAAAAAAATGAACTTGATGTGTTTGTATAATAAATGGTACCACTGAAAAAAGGCTTGGAAAAAACTTTTTAATTCTGTTTAAATTGATTATAGACAGCAATTAGACATGATGTACTTTATTACAGATTTTTAAAAAAATCAAAATATAAAATGAAACGTATAAACTCCACCCTTAGAACAAACACATTTTTATGAGATGCTCAAAATATTAAAGACAGATAAACGCATTTACTGTGACCTGAGCATGCGCTCTCTCTCTCTCTCTCTCTCTCTCTCTCTCTCTCTCTCTCTCTGTGTGTGTGTGTGTGTTAGGTTGTTATGTATCAGGTCTGTATCTGGAGGGAGCAGACTGGGACATGGATGAGGGCTGTCTGGTGCGCAGCAAACCCAAAGTTCTGGTGGTGCAGCTTCCCGTCCTCAAGGTGATCCCCATCGAGGCTCATCGTCTAAAACTGCAGGTTAGAGTGACATCACACCTTATAAACACACACACACACACACACACACACACTCCTCACAGGTTTATATTAATGCACTCGTTCTAATGCATTATCATTTCCATAGAAACCGCTCGTTCACAATGGCGTGTGTGACCGCACTCTCCACTCATCTTAAAAAAAAAATCATTAATGTGGTGAAGTTTTCTGTAAGGATAAACATGTTTATGTAACATTTATGGAAGGAGTCTCCACTACCAGCGCTTTGTAACGGTCAGTGTTAAAAGCTGTACCTTTACATTTTCTGCCAAACTTTTTTTTTTGTCTTATTAACTTCAAAAAAGAGAGAATTAACGAGACGCTGGTGAAGGAACGACTGTTTATAGCTGCTGTAACAAGAATGGTGTTCTACAACATTAAACCTAACTATATCCGGATAAAAAGTGCACGCCGCTCTTTCGTAAATCTGTCCGAGTTGACTTACATCCTCATTTTCTCACTGATTTAACAAAATATGATGTTACCATGACAACCAAAGGTAAACATTAGGTAAGCTAGTAAACTTGCACTGCATTCGACGTACCTCAGAAACACGGTTTATACTCTGACTACAAGGGCTTGAACATTTCCAGGTATCGTATCATGTGATCATAATTTTCATCGCAGTGTTGAAGTTCGTTAGTGACATCACTAACTGGGCTCATACTAAAGCCCCGCCTCCAAATCAGTTTTAAACATAAGTGATTAAAGGCACGGTGAGTAATTTATTTTAGAAGCATTTTTTTTTTTTGTTATATTTCCTGAAATAATCTTTACATCCAGACAGCGGTGAATAAATCAAACGTTCTGACAATAAAAAGATAAAAAAACAGTCAAGTGTGGGAGTCACAGGGCTGTAAAAAGTTAATCCAGTCAGTTCATCTCATCTCATCTCATCTCATTAAATAATTGGATGGTCTACCTGCCTGCCTACCTGTCTAATCAGGCCCGCCGACAGGGGGGGACAAACGGGTATGTTGTCCCGGGCCCAGGAATGGGGAGGGCCCAGAACTGGGTTCTCATGAAGTTGCGATTAAATTATTTTATTTCATTTCAAAATGTGTTGATTTGGGGGGGGGAATGTGCTATATTTGCATTCAATAAATGATTTCTAGATCTTTTGCCTTTATTGTCTTTGAAAAAGGCGTCAAGAACCCCCTACCACCCCTAATGCAAAAATGGTTCGGTCTGACTCTTTGATTAAGGGGAAAAAAACGACATCGTTCGATCATAGCGTTTCGACAATCAGCGTGTGTGCCATTTGCCAACATGCACAAGTCAGGAGCACAGAAAAAAAAGAAAAGAGAAAAAGAGAGGAAGAAACCAAGAGACTCAGGGGCTCACTGCATAAATATTTTAAAAAAGATTGGGATGATGCAGCAGGTACTAGCAAAGGCAGTGGGGCAGCTGAGCCAGGTAAGACACAGACAACTTTTTCCCGCCCCGTAAAGTAACCCCAACCAAGGCACGCGCAGCACGCAATTCATGTTACAAACGAGGGGAGAGCAAGTCCCACTGAACACCATATCAAACGCACAGGGCATTGAATCATTTCATAACCACAACGGCTTAATAACATTGTGTTTCATATATCTGATTGAAGCTAAGAATATTCACATTAGCCCGCAATCATATCCCGCCGTTTCTCGAGCGGTGTGTTCTTCTCTGCTTTTCACACTGGACAGTACGCTCGCACAGTATACTATGATCGCCCCCAGCCCTGCCCGAAATCCCCCGTCCATCACTGCTCCTTCAAGAGCACCCCAATCGCGTGATTATAGTAGACTATCCACGAGTTTAGGAATACCTTTTTAGGTACACCTTTTAGGAATATCTGGTTGTTAGGGGGGGCCCATTCAGAGCATTTTGTCCCGGGCTCAGCCAAAGCTGTCAGCGGCCCTGGTCTAATTAATTAATGTGTACATTAATTATGATAATATGAGGTGGTTTATAACATGTAAATGAGACATGAGGTAGTTGGATATGACGATGATGACGTCCTAAGCTCCTCCCACTAACACACTCTCTCTCTCATGGACTTGTCCTCCAGCAGTAATCAGGCAGTGCGCATTCATGTGTTTTAGAGGGAGGGCTGAAGGGAGGGGGCGGGGTTTTCACTTGGATACTTTCAAAATCTGTCTTACTCTTGATGGTTTCCCCAAAATTACCATCGCTTTAACAAACTAGTTGATAATTATTTAGTTTTATTGTGCATATTCATCACCACACCTTTATGATTGTGTCCTCCTCAGAACACACTGAGAACGCCGGTCTACACAACATCCATGAGGAGGAACGCGATGGGCGTCGGCTTGGTGTTCGAGGCTGACCTCTTCACCACCAGACATCAGTCTCACTGGGTCCTACAGGGAGTGTGTCTCTGTCTCAACTCTGACTGATCTCTCTCTCTCTCTCTCTCTCTCTCTCTCCCTCCCCCCCCCTCAGGTCTGTTTAATTATCTCCAAGCTGTTCTTCATTAAATTAATATTCAAACTTGATCTTTTGTTTCACTATTAAAGATCAACTCTAACGGATTAATCTCCTGCTGTCACACAGAACAGCAAACTCCTTTTCCATCACCAAGCACTGGCTGGGGTTTCACATCAAAATGGCCTCCTGTGGAGCAGTGACTTGTGATAAGTGACAGCGAGTCTTTGCATCAGAAGCTGGTGACGCAACCCTCAATGCTTAAAAGTGTGTTAAAGAATGTTCACTGTAATGTGGTAAAATGGGCGACTGCTCACATATTTTCTGGGGCTTACCAGTAATTGAGGACTTTGAGAAAAATATCAAATAGGAAGTTGAAAAAATTCTCAGATGGACGTTGGACTAGATCTGCTATTATTTCTGTTGGGAGCGATACCTAAGGACATGTACAGTGCAAATCAAAGATATATTCTGTGGATGCTTCTGTTACTGCGAGTTGGCCTAGTGGTTAGCGTGTCCACCTCTTGACCGGAAGATTGTGAGTTCTACTCACGGTCGGGTCATACCAAAGACCATCATTAAAAATGGCGCCTACTGCCACCTGGCAAGGCACACTGCAATACAGATGTGAGCAGGGAGTTAAACTCTCGTGGTTACCAGAGGACCCGCCCCCCCCCCGTAACCCTAGGTACGTAAGAGGCTGAGGGCTATAGGAACGGAGATTTTAAGGGCTCCTTAAGGACCTGGTTAGTACTGGGATGGAAGACTGCCTGGGAAGACCAGGTCCTGGCACTGGAGGGACTTTGACTTGACTTTGATACTTCTGTTGATTGTGAACTGGAAGGATGCAAAACCACCAACTTTAACTCAGTGGATATAAAGAGTGGAACAGGTTCACACACAAACCTGCAGAGATGGACAGTGTTGCATGGGCTCTGAGTGTCCAATAAGAGAGAGATCTGTCCATGGTCAGGAAATCGTCACCATTATATTCCTCTGTGACTGACACTGCTCTGCCATGAATGACCCCCCCCCCCCCCCCAAATGTCTTAATTCACTTCTTCTTTTTTGTTTATTTTCAGTCAGAGTGTATGTGTAGGAATGCAGGCATGTAGGTGTATACAGTTAGGTCCATATATATTTGGACACTGACACAAATTTTGTTTTTTTACCTGTTTACTGAAACATATTCAAGTTATAGTTATATAATGGACATGGACATAAAGTCCAGACTTTCAGCTTTCATTTGAGGGTATCCACATTAAAATTGGATGAAGGGTTTAGGAGTTTCAGCTCCTTAACATGTGCCACCCTGTTTTTAAAGGGACCAAAAGTAATTGGACAATTGACTCCAAGGCTATTACATGGGCAGGTGTGGGCAATTCCTTCGTTATGTCATTCTCAATTAAGCAGATAAAAGGCCTGGAGTTGATTTGAGGTGTGGTGCTTGCATTTGGAAGATTTTGCTGTGAAGAAAACATGCGGTCAAAGGAGCTCTCCATGCAGGTGAAACAAGCCATCCTTAAGCTGCGAAAACAGAAAAAACCCATCCGAGAAATTGCTACAATATTAGGAGTGGCAAAATCTACAGTTTGGTACATCCTGAGAAAGAAAGAAAGCACTGGTGAACTCATCAATGCAAAAAGGCCTGGACACTCACAGAAGACAACAGTGGTGGATGATCGCAGAATAATTTCCATGGTGAAGAGAAACCCCTTCACAACAGCCAACCAAGTGAACAACACTCTCCAGGAGGTAGGCGTATCAATATCCAAATCTACCATAAAGAGAAGACTGCATGAAAGTAAATACAGAGGGTTCACTGCACGGTGCAAGCCACTCATAAGCCTCAAGAATAAAAAGGCTAGATTGGACTTTGCTAAAAAACATCTAAAAAAGCCAGCACAGTTCTGGAAGAACATTCTTTGGACAGATGAAACCAAGATCAACCTCTACCAGAATAATGGAAAGAAAAAAGTATGACGAAGGCGTGGTACAGCTCATGATCCAAAGCATACCACATCATCTGTAAAACACGGCGGAGGCAGTGTGATGGCTTGGGCATGCATGGCTGCCAGTGGCACTGGGTCACTAGTGTTTATTGATGATGTGACACAGGACAGAAGCAGCCGGATGAATTCTGAGGTATTCAGAGACATACTGTGTGCTCAAATCCAGCCAAACTGATTGGTCGGCGTTTCATAATCCAGATGGACAATGACCCAAAACATAAAGC
The DNA here is from genome assembly GCF_027579695.1 of Neoarius graeffei. Lineage (NCBI taxonomy): Eukaryota > Metazoa > Chordata > Actinopteri > Siluriformes > Ariidae > Neoarius > Neoarius graeffei. Next base: position 58,113,169 of record NC_083592.1, read on the forward strand.
CAAAGCAACCCAGGAGTTTATTAAAGCAAAGAAGTGGAATATTCTTGAATGGCCAAGTCAGTCACCTGATCTCAACCCAATTGAGCAGCATTTCACTTGTTAAAGACTAAACTTCAGACAGAAAGGCCCACAAACAGACAGCAACTGAAAACCGCTGCAGTAAAGGCCTGGCAGAGCATTAAAAAGGAGGAAACACAGCGTCTGGTGATGTCCATGAGTTCAAGACTTCAGGCAGTCATTGCCAACAAAGGGTTTTCAACCAAGTATTAGAAATGAACATTTTATTTACAATTATTTAATTTGTCCAATTACTTTTGAGCCCCTGAAATGAAGGGATTGTGTTTAAAAAATGCTTTAGTTCCTCACATTTTTATGCAATCATTTTGTTCAACCCACTGAATTAAAGCTGGAAGTCTGAACTTCAACTGCATCTGAATTGTTTTTTTCAAAATCCATTGTGGTAATGTACAGAACCAAAATTAGAAAAATGTTGTCTCTGTCCAAATATTTATGGACCTAACTGTATGTATGTATATATTAGTATTTTATACCTTTTTTATTTTTATTTATTTAGTTTTGTCATTGTTTATTATTCTTATTATTTACTAAGCTGTGTATATGTATGTGGGCATGTGAATGAACGTGAGTGAACACTAAGGAAGGGATCTTCTTTTTGCTGATGATGTGGCACTTGTGGCCCACAGTCACACCACCCTGTGAGAGATGATAAATACTTTGAACAAGACATGCAAAGCATTTTCTCTGGTTGTCAGTGTCATGAAGACGGTTGTTCTAACCCAAGCAACGCCCTCCACCACTGATGCGCTTGATGAACTCTTATGTAATACGCTGCTCAGTTACAAACATTTTTTTCTTGTAACATTTAATTTTGTGCTGGAGGAAAAACAAACGAACGGTTGGAACTCTAAAATGTACTCGATAATGTAGAAGTCATAAAATAGAAATCTAGAACAAAGTTTGTATGAAAAAAATAGGGTGCTGTGTATGTACAGTAAGTGATACATTTCCTTTTACAATCTTTTTATTCCATTCTGTTTATTTGACAGAACAGGGATAACATTTATTTAATTTTAAAAAACTAGTCATAAATAACGAAATGATAAATAAACAAAAACACGTGTCTGTAAAATTCAGTAAGTATGAAACGAATAACGCGTCACTACAAATCTGAATTTTTTAACGTCTGACGTTTTGGAGTTGAATTACGTCCCATGGCTCGAATTTGTGTGCAAGGTTTCAGATTAAATTTTCTAATAGTCAGGTGTAGAAAATCCCGATTCAGTTTTCATCGGCCAGTCATTTCAAATTCAGACTAAAATTTTCAAACAAAGGCATCAAAATTTGTTCATTAATAAAATCTTGTTTTTCGAAGTATTGCATTCTAGAAGAATCTTCACTTGTATTTACATTATGGACCAGGATGCAGTCATGAAGTCCAGTATTTTGACACAGATCTGATTTTTGTGTCCTGTCTGTTGACGTTAGACCTGCCTCCTGTCTCATCTCTGTGATTACGTCACTCACCTGACAAACTGTGTTTGACTAAGAACTGCAGCTTTTTTTACCGTCATAAACCAGCATGTGTGTGTATAGTCAGGTACCATAATGTGTTTATATCTCTATCATGTCAGTCAAATAAGCTGCTAGTTATTCATGATGAGGTCAGTTTGTAAGTAAATTTAAACTGTGGCCAGATGCACTGACAGGGTTTGACCATTTGGTGGCGTCACAAATCAGCGATTTTCCTCACTGTGGTTCACACTCTGGACTTGGGCCAGAATTCGGGCCTTTCCAGCTTCGCCTATTTTTAATCTCTCAACTCGGATCTCTTTATTAAGTCCTCTGTGTGCTTGATTCCACATGACATTTCAGCGAGGCCCCCGAGATCATGAGAGAGAGCGAACGCGCTCCGAGGGAACAGAGGGGCTGCTTTGTGTTCTTTTAATTACAATCCTAACATTATTTCTGCAGATTGGGTTTCACTGACCCTCTCTCTATATATCTATAGATATAAATATATATAAATATCTACCTCCTCCATCTCTCTCTCTCTTTCTCTCCCTGAAGAGAGGAATCTGCAGCCACACATTTCCTGCAGAAAGAAAGGAAACATCATTCAGCTGTAAGACAGGCCGGGGCTGTATTGTGTGTGTGTGTGTGCGTGCCACAGAACCAGGAGCCATTAAGAACCCAGTGTTTGAGTTGTGCCTTAAATCGGAGAGAGATTTTGTAATTTATGTGTAATCGCCATATGTTTGTACTTGAATCTGACATATTTAGTCTCGCCCAAACATAACCTGCGGGTCGTAGAAGGAATCCGGGACGTTCATATAGAACTTGATATATATTTCCTGACTACAGGAGCTCGGGAGCTCAGAGTCTGTGGAAAAATTCACATCAATGTCAATTATTGACCAAACAGAGCAGTGAAAAAGAAAGGGGGGAAAAAAGAAAACATTTTTCTTTTCTGTTGAGCGTTCCTGAGAGCACGAGTTGTCCAGGCCTTTTCAGTTAAAGTTCACCTGCACCTTTTGGCCTTTTACCCAGAGGTCCTTCCTCACAGATACTGTTCCACTGCCTGATATTTCCCACATGGTTGCTTAAAGAAATGCTAAACTCTTCAATAAGAAAGGAATAATAATGGGATATATTTATTTAGCCCAATTATACGCACAGCTCACAATCTCATAAATTGCTACCATGAACTTCTTTTCAGTTGGGGTCCTCATATAGTCATACTGTACACGCACTATCCTAACGGCATGTCTTTGAACTGTGGAGGAAACCGGAGCACCCAGAGGAAACCCATGCAGACTCCACACAGAAAGGCCCCCCGTCAGCTGCTGGCCTCAAACCCAGAACCTTCTTGCTGCGAGGCGACAGTGCTAACCACTACACCACCATGCTGCCACCAGTAAAGTGGAATAAAACACTCCATGTGGTGCTGTTTTAGGAAATTACTCAACAGTGCAGTGGTGTCGTGAACCTGGAGTTACTGTTCCCAGTTTTGTTCCTCTTATAACCTTCCAGAGCAATCTGCCAACGATTAGACTGCAAGCTCAATTCTAAAACAACACATAGTACTTTTTATCCGTTTATAGTTGCATTTGATGCTGTTGAACATAATTCCTGTTCTCACTTACGTTATAGCAGGCATGTTCCAGAGAACTGCAAAGAAGCGTAAGCTCCTCTGTCATGAAGATGTCAGAATGGTTTCACCTTTTCCTCTGAGTGTTATGAAGCACTGGAACTGGAGACTCCTTGCAGAAAACGTCACCATATCAGCGATGGCACATTTTTTTAAAATTCACCTGCTGTAGAAGTCCCTGTGAATGAGCTGTTAGTATAAAACCGATACATTCGACCTACTGTCAGAGCTGCACCTTCTGACCAATCAGAATTCAGCTCGTGAGGGTTGCAGTGACCCTCAGTGGAGTAAGCATAACAAACTAAATGTTACTCAACGTACTCGATCATCATAACGCTATACGGTTAAAAAGCTCAAAGAATTTAAACTCAGAGGTTCCTTTTGTGTACGTCAGAGAGAAGTGTTCACCAAAAACTCCACACCTCCCAAAAATAATGAGGTAGCCATGTGACCTGTTGCATTCAGAAGGTCTCATTATGCAACAAAGCTACTTCCTGTTCAAAATCACATCACATGACTTGGCCTGTATCTTTTCCACCACTGCACTCAGATCTGCGCGTGTCTAAGCGATGAGGCTGCGCTTTATTTCAGGACAAGCTCGCTCTGTTTCCTCGAATCCCACCACACTGATCCATACACGAGGGGATACGTGCCAGCAAGTGCCTAACGAGTGCTCTAGTGACACCCCCCCCCCGCAGAATCTGCAACCCCATGGAGGTCATCAGGGCCGAGTATGTGAGTGTACACCAGCAGCTTATGAGGTTATACAGAAACGTGAGCTGTAACTCAATCGGAAAGGAAAGGCAGGATAATCGCGGGTTTTATCAAACAGCAGCACAAAGATGCAGTGAACTCAATGAGCAGCGAGTGCACGAGTGAGGAACAGCACATGAGGGATGAAGCGAAGCTCAGTGTGAACGATCCTCACTTCTATATTTTACCCCGATTAGTGTTCGCTGCCTGAGGAGGGGATTTACACGAACACTAAAGTGCCAGAGTTGCAGCTTGGCACCAGTTTGCACCTAAAATGCCATGGGTGCCCCGACGAATAAATATCCACCCGTCACTTCCAGCCCTCCTCCTCCTCCTCGGCTCTTTAAAACGGTTTCCGTCTGGCCAGATTGGGAACATCTGGCTCGGAGAAATTGGCTCTGCTCAGCTGAGGTGCAAGGATCGCTTGCACCTTTATTACCTGGCCATGAGAGTTTGTGGTCAACTCTGTTACGCACAAATGAACTCCAGTCAATGGATCTATTCATTTCATTGCACGGACGAAATCACTCAAAGACACATGGGGGACGAGATTAGAAAGGATTTCTTTTGTTCTTAATACCTTCGAGTGGAACTTGGGAAAATGTAGGAAGACGAAAACACGATACCCTCGGCGTTTGAGTGGTTTAAGTTGTGAGACCGTGTTGCTCAGGGACTGGCAGGGGATATGCACTTCACCCTCCGAGTGTGAGCTATAGCTAACCACTGAGCTTAATGATTTAGCAATCTGGCATGCAGCTATGAAATTTTTTATGTGTACCATATAAAAGAAATACAACAAAAATTTCCAAAGAAATTCCGAAGAAAAGATTTACTATGAGTCATAGTACTACCGTAAATCGATGGAAAAACAGATTTTCGTAGCTTTTGTTATTTTGTGAAGTTGGAAGGTTACATGATGGCTTCCAGAATCATGAATAAGGATGGAACATTTGTAACTTGCAAAGAACATAAACACAAAACTTTGCTTAGATATACCACAAGCATCTGTGTCTGTATGTTAAAATTTTCCCCAGTGCTGATATCTGATATCTGATATCTGGCTGTTCTTCTCAGCAGACGAGGTACTAAAGTTTTATTTGTAGCTCCAGAGAGAGAGAGAGAGAGCGCAGACGGAGCTTCGGAGAGTTCGACTCCCTGCAGGGGCAGGTGTTTAACTTGGAGTTGGACCACAGTGATGTGGTTTTTCAGGAGTGTTTGCTCAGAAACCCTTCCGAACACTTTATTCACTGGGCACAAGAGAGACACTTCTCAACTCTCTCTCTCTCTCTCTCATTTAGGGTAGGCCCGAGTGAAGTGTATACAATATGATTCAACCAAATACAGATAATTTAACACCTTAAACACTACACTCTGGCCTTGAAACTTATATCAGGTTTCATCTGCAGTTTGGAACATGGACTGAAAAATAATGTCCACAGAACTGATGTGATGTTTGGATGAAAAAGATCTGTCCATATTTCAGCAACTCTGCTTTTCTCCTTTCCCAGCTCCTCTGTTGCGGTTTATCAATCCAATCACACACATTTACGTCCATCATACAGCTCATCGAAAAAGGGATGAGTTTTCGCAAACTTTCACAAGTTTACACTCGTTGGTCCAATTAGTGATGACCTACGTAGCTTCTTCGAAAAATGTTTACGATGTTTAAAGGCGAATAAATGGAGCAGTACATGTTTATTCTTGTATGTCAGGTTAAAGCGAGATGGCCTTTCAATTTCATAAAATTGGTGAAATTTAGTTCCGTCTGAAATGTGGTGATTGTGATATCTGTTTATTTCTGTAATATCTCACAAAATATCAGGCCATTCTGTGGCTGGGAAGTTATTTAATTTGAGGGGATTAAAGCAAATAATGTGCATGAAATCGCTTGCTTGGCGCAGTCAAGCAGACAGAGGAAGTCCGTGTGCGCATGCGCAGGTTTACCTTCTTCTTTTGGGTTTTATGGCAGCTGGCATCCACAGTGTTGCATTACTGCCATCTACAGGTTTCCCTTTGAGCGTGCACTGACAGTTCCATCATTCTGTCGCTAAACGAACAGCTGATCACACCGAGGTGCTCACTGAGCGCCCATATTTATTAGTTTGGTCCTGCGTTTCCTTTCCTTCGTATATAACATAACGTCTTTTCTTCTCACTTTCCGTTACTATAGTCAGTCTTTCACGTTTCATTCGCACACTCACGTCCTCCATTTTTCTCTCCTGTTTCAAATTTGTATCCCACAATGCCTTGCGTGAACGGGGAAAGCCCACCACGTGATGCATGACGTAGTATCTTGAATTGGGTCATGGTGAAGCAGGAAAAAATAGCAGAGAATTTAGGACCATGTGGAGATAAATTCATTAATTGTTCTATTTAAAAAAAAACTAATTAAATTGGAAGTCTGTGATTTGAATTCAGTAGCTTTCGGTCACGAAACAAAAATAATTGGGTGTCGGGAAAATTCTTTTTATGACCGACACTTAAAAAATCTGAAAAACAGTCTACCTTTAAAATTCTGTTCAGGAAGCACGACGCTAGTCACTGACGCTAACGTGAAAGACAGCATGAAATGAAAAAACACCACTTTAACCTGATGTGTTTTATTGTATTGTATTTCAAGCTTCATGAATTTTAGTTATAGGTTCTTGGACTCTGGCATCATGGAACCAACCAGAACCGAGTTCCTCGTGTCGGTCAGGAAACAGTGAGGTTCTCTACCCGAGCTGATGAAACAGGCGACATCCTGCAGACATTTTTCACAGTTGTATATAAGACCCTTGGATTGACGGGGAAAAGGACAAAAGTTCTGTTTCTTCTCTTCACTTTCACACAGCTGTTTGATGATGCAATCAAAGAGTCTACACGAGCCCAACGTCTTCCATTTCACAAAATATTCAAACAATAATGATCCAACACACACAAATGAGTCAGTGAGACGGTGTTTGCTCACTCACACACTCACAGCTCGCACGATTTCCCCTCTGTTCTCCCAGAACCATTAACGTGTTTATGTTTCAACACCTCATCACCAAGCCTCATTGACTCAGGTGGGTTTTACAGAGGGCTGTTCACCGCTTATAAAGCCGTAACACTTTGCATCGAATTGTTTTCTGTGAGGAATTTAATCTCTTCTATTCACAGTCTTTTTGCATATTTACTGTGGATTGATAAGTGTATTTCACTTCTGTGGTCCTTCGAGAACGCATACGAACCCAAACTGTTCGCCTTAACAGTGACAAAAAAACATTTTAAACGGCCCACTTAGGTCTATAAATCACCGCTCGGATTAAATTTGGAAGGAAGCTGTATCGTTTATCAATCAAACAGGCCTCGAGCCGTGCGCTGAGACAGAACAGCGTGTTTCACTGCCGCGTATCAGCTCGGGAGTCAACAGCGCTGTATTTTAGTCCGAATGTCATTGTTGGAACGGATTCATATTTCACTCGTACTTTATTCTTCAACCTCGTTTCAGTTATTCTGTACAGTTCGTCCTGTAATCAGGTGAGCTGTCCATCCTGTGAACGACTGAGAAAATATCCATCCTAGATAAGAGCAATTCCAGCGTTATGGACGTGACACTTGAACTCAAAATGGCAACAAATGACCCAGTGCATGTTTTATTGTCTCCCAGTATTTAAACAGGTGTTGCATATTTTAAGGCTGTACCATACTGGAGAAGTGATAGAACAAGAACAATTCCCATAGTACATCTAGGGCATGCCAGAAAATGCCAATAAAAGATGCGTTATGGATGTGACAGAAAAAGTATCACTTTTCTTGGGTGACTGTACATTTTTATCAAACTCTGTGAAATTGTAAACCTAATGTCGAAATGGAGATATCCATTTGATAGAGGGGTCCAAGGTGAATATTAAAAAATCTTTGTTTAAAATATTTTGTATTTCATGCAGAGTTTCGGAAGGAAAAGTCAGCGTTATGGATGTGACGAAATTCCGTTATGGATGTGACACGTCTGAAATAGACATGGCATAAGTTTAGAAAATCAGCAATTTAACCACCATAACCCTTTGAAAAACTCTCTAAATATCAGCTAAAACTATCAAAGTTCTTAAATAATATTTAGGATGGCTATTGTTTTGCTGTTTTGTGGATTTTAGCATACATTTCTGTGGCTTGTGGCAATAATATAGAATTGTACATGATCAAAGTTGATTTTAGCTTGGGTTTTACATTATAAGAAAGAAAGACTGACAGTGACGTATTAGGTTGGTTACAAATTGGTTCAACTTATTCACATCTGTAAAATACAGGCCTAGGTGATATCTCTGGGAGTGGTTTTGATGTATTACATGTTGCTTTATTTTTGCATGGTGAGGTTGACATTTACATGGAATTGCCCATAACACAGATGCCTTTTATTATTATATTTTAAAAATGTTTTGCTTGTTGCATAACAATATTTTACTGTCCACCAGGATTTCCATCAAACCTCTCTCTTTTTTTTTTTGTAGTAAAATGTGGTAGTGCTTTATTAGAATATTTAATAACAAAATACAATATATTGTGGTACATGATATTATAACAACATTGGATGGGTTCCCTTCTGAGTCTGGTTCCTCTCGAGGTTTCTTCCTCATGTCAATCCTGAGATCGAGATGCTGACCTGCTCTGCTCCTCGGACCTGCCTGATCCATCCTGATGCCCTACTTCTAGCTGGAGTCTCATCACATCGCTCCTGTGGAGGACGGCCCCCATAGGGACAGTTGAAATTCGCACTTGGAAGACGCTCTGGACTCTTACAGTGATGCTTTTATGTTTGAGGACTACAGTCACCATGATAACTTTAGGACTGCAGGTGTCATGAACAGTTTTACACTCAAGTCTCCATCAGTGAACACTCGATAACTTCAACAAAGCAGACTTCCTGTTAAACTATAATGAGTTTCCTGGTTCCACTGTTGTACTCTGTGACTCTATAGGACACCGTTATAGAAGTGAGTTATTTATAATCATGTTGTCTGTTATCACCCAGATGAGGATGGGTTCTCTTTAGAGTCTGGTTCCTCTCGAGGTTTCTTCCTCGTGTCGTCTGAGGGAGTTTTTCCTCAACACCGTCACCTCAGGGGTCATCATCATTAGGGATAAAATTAGCTCATGTTTAAAGCCTTTAATTTCCTGTAAAGCTGCATTGTGATGATGTCTGTTGTTAAAAGTGCAATACAAATAAACTTGACTTAAATAGATGGTAATTTATCGATATTATTTGCCAGTAAACATGTTTATAGATTTTCAGTAGCTAGAAGTAAAAGCAAAGTTTTGTAGGAACATACAGTAAGTGACATCCGTGTGTCCCAGAGTGCTGTTGAATCCTGGACTCTGATTGGTCAGAAGGTGTTGATTAATTTTCTATAACAGCAGCTCTGACAGTAATGCAGGGTTATGGTATATTAATGTGCTTGTTCTGATGCATTATTGTTCCTATAGAAACAGTTAATTCACAGAGACTTTGAAGTTTATGGCTGAAGTTTTCTCTAAGATGGTGATGGAAGGAGTCTCCAGTGTCAGCACTTTGTAACAGTTTACAGCTTTAAGTTTTCTGACATCTTCAGGACACAGACAGGAGTTTATGCTTTTTGTGGTTTCTTGGTAACATAATCAGCTGAGGTTTTTTTTTTAAATCTTATTACCTTCAAGAGAGAAAATGAGAGACCGGGGAAGAAATGACTGTTTATAGCTACTATAATGTACACTCACTGGCCACTTTATTAGGAACACCCCTACATCCACCTGCTGTTCAGTTTCCTGCAGTTCTGTAATCAGCCGATCCCTCGCCAGCAGCTCGATGCATCAAATCCCACAGATACAAATCAGGAGCTTCAGTTAATGTTCACAATGTTCAAACATCAGAACGGGAAAAACTGTGATCTCACAGTGTGACTTTCTCTCACTGTGGTCTGGGTGTTGGTTTGAGCCAGATGGACCGGTTTGAGTATTTCAGAAGCTGCTGATCTCCTGGGGTTTTCACACACAACAGTCTCTAGAGTTTACACAGAATGGTGCAGAAAACAAAAAACATTAATCGAGTGAGCGAGCGACAGTTCTGTGGGTGGAAACAAACGCCTTGTTGATAAGAGAGGGTCAGAGGGAAATGGACAGATTGGTTCAAACTGCCAGGAAGGATATAGTAACTCATATAATCACTCTTTACAACCGTGGTGAGCAGAAAAGCATCTCAGCATGCAACAGAAAACAGAAGAACACATTGGGTTCCACTCCTGCAGCCAAGAACAGGGATCTTAGAATCAACAACAAGTTCCTATTAAAGTGGTCGGGGAGTGTATTTCCACGAATATAAATTGTTGTAACTGGATAAAATGTTTGATGTGTTGGTGTTTAATGAGTGGATGTTGGTAAATTGCTGTGGTATGAAGGGAATAAAACACTGCAGCACAAAAACAGTCGCATCACTTGTGCTTCAGTTGTCCAGTAACAGCTTGACAGGTTATGTGTTCAGCACCTTATTAAAACACAAATATCCACATGCTGGGCGGCACGGTGGTGTAGTGGTTAGCGCTGTCGCCTCACAGTAAGAAGGTCCGGGTTCGAGCCCCGTGGCCGGCGAGGGCCTTTCTGTGCGGAGTTTGCATGTTCTCCCCGTGTCCGCGTGGGTTTCCTCCGGGTGCTCCGGTTTCCCCCACAGTCCAAAGACATGCAGGTTAGGTTAACTGGTGACTCTAAATTGAGCGTAGGTGTGAATGTGAGTGTGAATGGTTGTCTGTGTCTATGTGTCAGCCCTGTGATGACCTGGCGACTTGTCCAGGGTGAACCCCGCCTTTCGCCCGTAGTCAGCTGGGATAGGATCCAGCTCGCCTGCGACCCTGTAGAACAGGATAAAGCGGCTACAGATAATGAGATGAGAACTCGTTATTTATGAAGTGAAAGAAAGCTTAAAAACAAAACATTTAAAACTATGGATATGATGAGTAAAAATAATTTAAAATAAGTCTTAATTATTGTAAAAAACGCTGTCAATTTACCCATTTTCTAACCATCATCGTTTTATAATATGGCAATCAAAACCAAATACTGAAGGCTTATCAAAAAAAATCTTTGCCCCAGATTTCCTGGTTGTTATTTCTTTAAGAAGAATAGTAATAAAAGCCAGAATCTTTCAAATCAAGCGATCTGAGAAACAGGGACAATCTGGCATCTCAAAACATCTGAGATTTGATTTTTTTTTTTACTTCGATTTCAAGAGATTAAATATTGATCCTCGATGTTTGGGATTTTTATTATCCCAGTCAGGTTTAAAGCGCGCGCAGTAATTTCAGTAATTTGAGCACGCTACTTTACTCATCTCATCTCATTATCTGTAGCCGCTTTATCCTGTTCTACAGGGTCGCAGGCAAGCTGGATCCTATCCCAGCTGACTACGGGCGAAAGGCGGGGTTCACCCTGGACAAGTCGCCAGGTCATCACAGGGCTGACACATAGACACAGACAACCATTCACACTCACATTCACACCTACGGTCAATTTAAAGTAGGGTGACCAGACGTCCCGGTTTTACCGGGACAGTCCCGATTTGGGGTTGTGTGTCCCGAGTCCCGACAAAAGTCTGTCAGGACACGGATATGTCCCGGTTTTCGCCACTCGCGACGTTTGCGACTGAGCAGCGTGTTAATCATTAGCGGAGAAATGTCTGCATTTACTATTCTGATGAATTGATAGGAATCGCAAACTGTCCTGGTTACTGCCCCCTGGCCCTGTGGCATGGGTGTTTATTTAGTCACATTATTCCAGACAACAGAACATGTTGCCATGCAGCAATAAAATAAACATTAACTGGCGCGACTGTTCTTTGTCTAGCAGCTAGCAGCAGTAATGCTGCAGCAATTATGCCAAAAAGAAAATGTACCTTTTCCAAAGATTTACAGGGCACCTACCCCTTCCTCCGAGAGGTGCAGAACAATGCGCACAAAGCCTACTGCACACACTAAGTGTTTTGTTCTTGTACTGAGTTGGGTAGCCCATGTTGCAAATGCTGTGCGCTCCTGTGGGGGCTTTCCTCGGGCTGTCGCCCCTCTCCTCCTTTACTGCTGTTTTGTTTGAGTGTATATTTTACGGAAACCGTGAGAGGCCCTTCATATAATCTTTTTTTATTCACCTTGTTATCCCGAGATAACGACAATTAATTCAGGATCTCGAGAAAACAACACAACTAATTCGAGATCTCGAGAAAACAAAACAATTATTTCATGATCTCAGCTGGATCACTGTATCTCCGTCGGTAGAGACGAAGCCGGGCCAGTCTTCTGCGGAGGTGCCGCGGACTAATTTTGAAATTATCCCTTATTAAAAGACTTAATGCAATCTCTCCCTGTGTCAACCCCTGATCAAAATATTGCCTTATTAGGTGATTGATTCATCTCATCTCATTATCTGTAGCCGCTTTATCCTTCTACAGGGTTGCAGGCGAGCTGGAGCCTATCCCAGCTGACTACGGGCGAAAGGCGGGGTACACCCTGGACAAGTCGCCAGGTCATCACAGGGCTGACACATAGATACAGACAACCATTCACACTCACATTCACACCTACGCTCAATTTAGAGTCACCAGTTAACCTAACCTGCATGTCTTTGGACTGTGGGGGAAACCGGAGCACCCGGAGGAAACCCACGCAGACACGAGGAGAACATGCAAACTCCGCACAGAAAGGCCCTCGCCAGCCCCGGGGCTCGAACCCGGACCTTCTTGCTGTGAGGCGACAGTGCTAACCACTACACCACTGTGCCGCCCTAGGTGATCGATTATTCCAGACATTCTAATGACCAAAGTTGCGTCTATACAGAATGAGAAATAGCCCCAAAGTCAGCATATCACAAGTCTCTTGGCGTACCTGAATGAACCATTTCTCAGCTGTTTACTCAAGATCACGGAATAATTGTTTTGTTTTTTCGAGATCTCGGAATAACGGTTTTGTTTTCTCGAGATCTCGAATTGGTTGTGTTGTTTTCTCAAGATCCTGAATTAATTATGTCGTTATCTCGGGATAACAAGGTGAATAAAAAAAAAGGATTATATGAAGGGCCTCTCGCGGCTTCCGTAGTATATATTCTCAAATCACTTGTCTCTTTTTTGTTTCTGTTTAACATACCATTCTGACAGTTTGGCCATATTGCTGTGTTGAACAGCTTGTTGCACCTTCCATTAAAGTGTTCACTTTTGTACACATCTTCTTGCTTTATTCATTCAGTTGTGGGGAATGGTTAGTAAGGTTGATTCTGACCTAGGCTATGTTGAGGTCACATATCTACTTTTTAAGTTCATGCTATAGAGCATACAATTTTAGAGATATAGCCTACATGTGCATATGCATTCTTCTTGGTGTTCTCACAAACAGGTGAAATAAATCAGTTTAAATTTGGCCTATGGACATAGCCTGGCCTATTCTCAGCCATTACAACATCTGTTGTCTGACCATAATTTAACTGATCTGTATACCACTGTGCTACTAGATCAGGGCTTTTCAAATTGTGGGGCGCACCTCCCCTAGGGGGCGCCAGAGTTCTTCAGGGGGGCGCAACGTGAGGAAAAATAAACCAGAATAAGTTACTATTGCAGACATTTAGCGAACTTCAGCTAGCCTTTGCCAGAGACAAAATGGATGGATTTTTAGTACCTAAAGCTACAGTGAGTGAGGAGACCGAGTCTGGGCCAAGCAAAAAAAGAAGGAAGTCTGACCACGATTATTTAAAGTTTGGATTTTCATGGACTGGATCTGAAGATGCTCCACTGCCACAGTGTGTTGTCTGCCAAGAGGTGCTAGCTAACGATGCTATGAGATGTTTAAAATGTGTAAAACAAGATTTTTTTTTTAAAGCACAGATGTTTAAAATGTGTAAAAAAAAGATATTTTAAAAAAGCACAGATGTTTAAAATGTGTAAAAAAAAAAGATGTTTTAATAAAGCTCATATGTTTTAAATGTGTAAAAAAGATGTTTTCAAAAAGCACAGATGTTTAAAATGTGTAAAAGAAAAAAAAATAAAAATGTGTACAACAACGGGGCGCTGTTGTTTATTTGCTCTCTGAGGGGGGGCTGACTCTCCCACACTTTGAAAACCCCTGAACTAGATAACAAAATGCCTCTTTGTTTTATTTCATGTGAGATGTTGATAAATGTGAGCTTATCAAGAGGTGCTAAGAGCACCTCTGCACCTCTCTGAGTGTCACGTTTACGTAAAAAAAAGGTGTGCGTGCACGAGCATGGTCGCGCGCAAAAGTGTCCCGGTTTCAGACTAGGGAAATCTGGTCACCCTAATTTAGAGTCACCAGTTAACCTAACCTGCATGTCTCGTCTCATCTCATTATCTGTAGCCGCTTTATCCTGTTCTACAGGGTCGCAGGCGAGCTGGAGCCTATCCCAGCTGACTACGGGCGAAAGGCGGGGTTCACCCTGGACAAGTCGCCAGGTCATCACAGGGCTGACACATAGACACAGACAACCATTCACACTCACATTCACACCTACGCTCAATTTAGAGTCACCAGTTAACCTAACCTGCATGTCTTTGGACTGTGGGGGAAACCGGAGCACCCGGAGGAAACCCACGCGGACACGGGGAGAACATGCAAACTCCGCACTCCCTCGCCGGCCCCGGGGCTCGAACCCAGGACCTTCTTGCTGTGAGGCGACAGCGCTAACCACTACACCACCGTGCCGCGCGCTACTTTACTCTTGTAGCGAAATGTAAAGAAACCCGGAAGCGAAGCGCGAGCCCGGGCTGCGCATGCTCCTCTTCATCAGCACTCAGTTCACTGAGCATCAGGAACTCCTGCTGAAACATGAGGAACTCCTGCTGAAACATGAGGAACTCTAACTCAGCGCTGTTCTCAGGCTGGGAGCGGGAACTCAGTGTCTGAGTGAGCGGCCGCAGCACCGCGCGCGCATGCGGACTGTGATGGGATCCGGTCTCCAGCGCGCTCATACACCATCATACCGGGGCTACAAGTTCTGAATTCATCTGTTTTGGTTTGTTTAGTCAGTTGATTCTCCGAGGAGACTACTCCGATCTTCACCCGTTCTGAAGGAGAATCAGCATGGTGCGGTTTGAAAACGTTGATTTTAAACCAAAATTCTTAGAATATTCTCAATAAACTGTAAAAATACACCGCATGCAGTCTTTTCTATAGCAAACAGGGTTCGTGTGCACGGTAAATGTCACGTGACATGTCACAACAAAGAGTTAGTGCTTTGAAGTCTGCCGGCCTTCCTAACCATCTCCCTCTATGGATGGATGGATGGATGGATGTCCACATACAGTGTATTTGTAAACGTATTGCATTTTATTTCCTGTGACGTCACATCATTGTACTGATAAAACGCTATTAATGTGTAATTATATAAATAAATAAACACAGCAGAAGGTCGGAGAGTTTAACTGTCACTTCAGCAGGGCTGGAACTAGTCAGTCAGTCAGTCAGTGTGTGTGTGTGTGTGTGAGAGAGAGAAAGAGAGAGAGAGATGGTGTGTGTGTGTGAGAGAGAGAGAGAGAGAGAGAGAGAGAGAGAGATGGTGTGTGTGTGTGAGAGAGAGAGAGAGAGAGAGATGGGGTGTGTGTGTGAGAGAGAGAGAGAGAGAGAGAGAGAGAGAGAGATGGGGTGTGTGTGTGTGTGTGTGTGTGAGAGAGAGAGAGAGATGGTGTGTGTGTGTGTGTGTGTGAGAGAGAGAGAGATGGTGTGTGTGTGTGTGTGTGTGTGTGTGTGTGAGAGAGAGAGAGATGGTGTGTGTGTGTGTGTGTGTGTGTGTGTGTGTGTGTGTGTCACTCCCACGGCACAGAGCACTATTTTGACGCACTTTATTGCAGTCGCGTGCAGTTTTTGGAACACAGCCATGGCAGCAGGTTTGTGGTGCTCTGATCTCACAGTGTGGGAGTGGGAGAGTGTGCGCTCTGTGTGTGTGTGTGAGAGAGAGGGAGAGAGAGATAGATATAGATGGTGTGTGTGTGTGTGTGAGAGAGAGAGAGAGAGAGAGAGAGAGAGAGAGATGGTGTGTGTGTGTGTGTGTGTGTGTGTGAGAGAGAGAGAGAGAGAGAGAGGAAGCTGTATGAAGGAATGGGGTTTGGCTGAAGAGTCTCTCTCTCTCTCTCTCTCTCTCTCTCTCTCTCTCTGTCCCGGCGCTATAAATGTGCTGCGGGTTGTCGGTTCTGTCAGTGAGCTGCAGTTGGGGTTGAGAGCTGAATGAGCTGCAGTTGGGGTTGAGAGCTGAATGAGCTGCAGTTGGGGTTGAGAGCTGAATGAGAGCTGAATGAGCTGCAGTTGGGGATGTGATCGGAACCCGGAGCAACTTTGACGCGCTCGCAGCCCTTCTGGATTTCGAGCCTGACTCACTCTTCATCTGTAGTTTTTCACATTTTAGTTCTTTATTTTTTGCGCAGCTGCTGATTATTACTGACATCATCAACAACAACATCAACAACAACATCAACAACAACATCAACAACAACTCAGAAACATCTGTCATCGGTCTGAGAAGAATCGGCTCCGACCCTGATCCGCGCGCGCTGCTTCCGTGTGGAGATAGTTTCGGGTGTGTGTGTGTGTGTGTTGTGGGCCAGTGTGTGTGTGTGTGTGTGTGTGTGTTGTGGGCCAGTGTGTGTGTGTGTGTGTGTGTGACGGCTCCGTGATGAGCGCGCGCCCAGCAGGCTCGGTGTCCGCGCGCCCCCGGTGCGGTTCCGGCTGCACGCGCCTGCTGCTGCTGCTGGTGTGTTCGGTGGGCGGGGTCACGGGGACCTGGGGGCCCGGACTGTACAGCTACCGAACCGGGACCTCGCTCCACAAAGACCCGAGCAAAAGGTACCGATTACTGACGAGTTTAATCAAAGTTTGCGCACCCTCACACCTCACTGTCACACCTGAGCTGGGCTTTAAATCAATCAATCAATCAATCAATCAATCTCTGTGTTCAAATGCAGTGATTGGAATGAATTCCTATTTAACTCTGACATTCCTTAAACATGCACAAGACTTATTTCATCATTCACTGCTGCTAATGACAAACTCCTTCCTGACTTCCTTCAACAGGGGTTTGTTTGTGTTTATTTGTGTTTGTTTGTGTTTACATCTCGTCATTGCTGTATTCACTCTCTGACTGTAACAGTAACATGATTCCACATTTTCAGTTGCAGCTTCAGCTTTCTGAGCGCATCACTGTTTGTGTTTGTTCTTCCTCCACCGCATCACATTCACTCCTGCACTTCATTTTTATTTATTTTCCTCAAAGTATTGTTCTCTTTCTTTGTGTACGAGACAGATAAAACTCTTGGATATTGAATATGATTATCATAAATAAATCAATAATAATAATAATAATAATAATAATTTTATTTTATAATAATAATAATAATAAAGTCACTGACAACCTTGTGTATTTAAAAAAAATAAATTAAATAGTATATTTTTACTTTTGAGATGGCGCTTTAACCCTAACGCTGATATGTTTAAAATAGTCTTTCTCTACATCATCATCATCAATCATGAATTAATGGCACCCCAGATTCTGAACAACATTGCTGATGTATTGTAGAGAGGATATTAAAAATCATTTCGTCTCATTGCATTACATCATAACAGAATTGATGATGTCACCGATCGTTACTTTAAGAATCAGAAACGTCGAGTGAAAGCCTGATGTTTGCTCTTCTGTGATAAACTGTTTTATATCAAGAGAAAAAAGTGAAGATGTGGCAGCCACCTGGTGTGTTAAATAATAATTCACACTTTTAAACAGATGTTAGTTACCAGGTGATTTAACCGTAACGATATTAAAGATGCCATTAAAGTCGTCTTTCTCAACATCATCATCACCACCATTCTGCAAATTAACACTCAGTCAGCTGCAGATCCTGAGCAAACTGAGTCCCATATTGATCAGAGGATCATAAATCATAATCATATCGTATCGTTACAGATGCGATATTTAAAAGTCTATCGTATACTATCATATCGTAACTTTAAGGTTTACACGACTTTTAAATATCGCATGTTTCGTTACAAAGATAATGAGTGATGCTGAGAGATGACTGTATCCTTACAGGAAAGTTTCAATAATGTGTAAAAATCTCACTCAGTTAAAAGTGTGAAGCAAGAACATGGACTCAAGTAGATGACGACGATAAAGGCATCGGGTTTTTTTTTCTTTTTTGACGCTTTAAAATATAAATAAAATACTCAGAAGCCTTTTCTATTGATGCAGTGACGAGACGAGACCTTCGAGATGTGTAACAAGTCCTTTTTAAAGTTGAAATTAAATCTACAGCATGAAAAAGCATATCATTAAGTCAGAAAAAATTGTAATTAAGTCGAGTAATGAAGTAAAATTACACAAATATTTTCCACCCTGAAAACAAGATATGAGTGGTGTTGTGTTCTCTAAATCTCGTAACTTGTAAAAGTGCTGATTAGGACCTTGAGAAGCTCCTTGACCGGGTGAAGAAGCTGATTTTCTTGTGTGTTTGAACAGAACCGTGGTGTGTTCTTCACGTTACTGTGGTTCTTTCAGTAGGTGAGAACGCCGCCATCACACTGTGGTGCAGAGAAACAACTGAAAAGTGAATTTGAGAAGAAAATGACTTCATACTCGTGAAATGATCTTGCTGCATGAAGAGATTGGTTTCCTTGGCAAGACCTCAGTGTTGAAATGGGTTTAATCCCCTCAGACTCTGGTGTCTTGTAATCAGGATAATTTCTGTAATATTGGAGAAACTTTAACTTGCTCAGGTGTTATTTTTAGCTTTTGGCAGGTTGCCAGGTAAAAATTCTCAGCCAAACTAAATCTCAAAATCCACAAAAAGATCTGATGTCACAAAAAAATCCCCGAAATGCTGGAGGTGATGTGTACAGTACGACAGAACAGACACTAAGAATTTTTTATATCATTTACATTCTGCATTCATTCAAACAAACGTAATTATTTTCTTCATTTGAAAACACATAATCATCCTTCGTTCCATCTTAATGTTGCACTCATTGTTACTTAGAAAGCGGACTGTTTTTACACCAGTACAATAAAAAACACCTCGCAAAAGGTCATGAAATTTCCTCTAATGTCTACAAAACTGCAGTTCAATAAAACACAAGAAAGCAAATGACTGGCACGAAAATCGATTTTAACCTCCAGTGAGATACTCATTACTGTTTCATCAATACTTTGAGAAAAGAAATATTATGTCCTTTTTAACAAAGTTAAAAAAAACCACTACCTGATGTCGTTTAACAGCTGATAATTGCTATAAGGTTATGGGTTCAGACTCCAGGGGTGGGGCGATATGACAAAAACATGATATCGCAATGTCTGAGGATGTTTCTGTGATACATGATATGTATCGCGATACTTAAGGTTTGCTAACAAACTGCCAGGAAAACTGTGTTGCTTTAAAATTTTTGACTTTAATGAAATGAATTTGTTGACATTTATTTCTTTAAAGAAACAAGAAAGAAATAAACTAAAAATGAAGGAAAAGAGCACGACGTTTTGTTGCCGCTCGGACACTGTTATAAAGTGAATGTTCATAAACTAAGTCAATGTCAAAACATATAAAAATAGATTAGCATAACGCTAAACATCATAATGCTAAAGGAATATCCGAGCGGTACCAAGACGTCGCATTCTTTTCTTTAATTTTTAGTATTTTTTTGTTTTTGTAAATCTTCAATTCTTTCAGAGATTTTTTTTAAACATAAACATCAGCTGCTTCCTGAGACTGTAATCATTATTTAAAGAAAAATAAGTTATAAAACGATATCTTGATACCGAAGAGATCTCAGAAAACTATCTTGTGATTTCTCATCATTCATCACGATATCGATGTTCTAAATGTCGGTTCTAACTCAAGTCCTGTTTAACAAATAATAATTAATAAAATAAAGTGATTTTCTGGATCAGGCGTACTTTTGGTAGTTTGTAGCTCAGTGAGAGATCAGAGATTTGTGTGTGTGTGTGTGTGTGTGTGTGTGTGTGTATAATTAGTCCCAGCTGTAATAATTCACTGTTATCTGTTTAGCAGAGTGTTGTGAGTTGCAGCCGACACATGTGCGCTCCCTCGCTCACTTCTTCCATCCGTCTTGTCTCGTCTCGTCTCGAGCGCTGTGTTAAAGTATGTGCAGATGCTCCAGCACCTCGGAGATTTTTTTTTTAACGTCAGCTTCGCTCAGCTTCGTCACTGATGAGTCAGAATCCTTTCCCACCGACACCGTCTCCATTCACATCCACAGAAAGAGACTTCAGCGGACAAAACAAACCTCACATCCATCTTACCGTCACGCATTGTGTGTCTGACACTCGGCTTCCTCTTTCCTATGGATTCTTTTACACACACACACACACACACACACACACACACACACACACACACACAGCTCACTCCGTCCTCACCCTCACTGTGCCTATTGTCTGTCTTAAGCACTGACTGAGGACCTTCTTTCACTCAGACTCTCGCAGCGTTCTCTGCCTCGTTCCTTTGAAGGAGCTCTCAAAGGTTCAGAGGTTTCACTTCCAGAAAAGAACAACAGCCTCATTAACCATCCAGAGAGCCCGTCTGCTTTCACACGCCGAGATTCTGAGCCAAATGCTCTCGGCCCACTTCCGAGTGAACTCGAGTGAGAAAGCAATTCGACTTTGAATCGACTCACTTGAATATGAGGAGGTGAATCTAACTTGCCATTTGTTTTGCGTTGCAGCATTTGAGCCAAAGTACAGAGCCGTAGCGCTGCTGCACTGCCGTGTGTCCAGAACAAAAAGAGAAAAGCTAATGGCTGGGTTCTTGCCCAAATTGAAAATCACATCATCAGTTTTTCTTTGACTGATCAGGCACACCACCACTCTCACCGGAGCAGGTGGGGGTTCGGCACCTTGCTCAAGGGCACTACAGCCATTCCTGCTGGTCCAGGGAACCAATCCAGCAACCTTTTGGCCCCAAAGCTGTTTCTCTAATCATCAGGCCATGGCTTCCCCCAAAAAAGAGAAACTAAAGTCATTATTTACTGAATATAATTACCGTATCTCATTGTTCGCTGAGCACCGGCTCCAAGTTCTCTGGATATTCTGTCCCGATATTTCTGACCAATCAGTGAAATAGTTTGAGTACAGGTTAAAATAAAACCACAGTTTTATACGATTGTTACATGATGCAGCAGATTGGTTAAAAAAAAAAAAAGCCCAGGTGTTAGCAGGGCCGGTTCTGGAGGGGTAGCAATGGTAGCATTTGCACCCGGGACTGGTGTGGAGAGGGGCCCCAAAAAATAAGATAAAATAAAAAATAAAGAGTTCTCTCTGCTCCTGAATAAGTGCATTACTGAGTGTCTCTGAGCAAAGGAGAGCCTGAACGTTGCAACCTCCCTATTGGCTGTTTATTGGTTGTTTGTAAAAATGTATCAGTTGTTGCCCTTCCCACGGGAATCATCGCGGGCTCGAGAGACGAGACCTGACGAGTTAGTTCGTTGGTAGCAGAACAAAATGTCTGGACACAAATCGGGTTTTCAGAAAAGGAAAGAAAATAAACGCAGGGTCGAAAATACAAAAAAGGAGGCAGAAAATGCAAAACGAGTATATACTTCTTGGCTTAGTAGACGAACAGAAGAACTCGAGGACACAGGGACTATCTCCTGCAGGCTTTCAGTTGTGTCATTGAATGGTTACTTTAGCCCGCCGTGGCTGCAGGCTTATTTATTATAGCCCATTTAGTTAAAATAGTTGATGTAAAATGTTTATAGTTATAGTTATGTGATGGTTGTCCTGATTTAGACTGGTGTGTGTGTGTGTGTGTGTTTTTTTTTAGGGGTTGCGTGATGTTGCACCCGGGTCCAGATTAGGGCAGAACCGGCCCTGGCTGTTAGAGTCTCTGTATCTCACACAAATATTGTTTTTACTCGATTTGGATTTTTTTTTTGTCCAGAAAGTTTGGACAGATCTAAAGGAGACACAGCAGTGAGAACGACGAGAGAGCGACAGAACTCAGGGTCAGGATGAAAAGAGATTTGGGAATCTTATATTCACTGAAAATTAGTCATTATTGTGGACGTGATGCAGGACTGGGTTTGAGTTTTGTCGTTTGGTTCATGCTGAGGGTGTCGAGTATAAAATGACGAACGAGGATCTTTCAGTTCAGATTTCACACTGAAATGATGACTTTGTGTGTGTGTAGACGCGTTAGAGACGTTTGGTGACGCTCAGTGACCTCGTGTCTTGCTAAAGACGTGTGTGTGCGTTTGGTTTGAGAGGAAGTTGGCAGAACGAACGCTAAACGCCTCATTTCCAGCCTGTGATCTCGGTGAAAAATGAGAACAGAGCTCGAGTGTGTGGCTGAGAGCCAACCTCCATCCTGCACACAAATCAAATATTTACCGTGTGTGTGTGTGTGTGTGTGAAGTCCACAGGTGTGGATGAGCGCCTGTGGTCTCCTCACTGTGAGTTTATCTCCTCCCGTCACTCAGACTCACAGGGACAGACAGTGTTTAGCAAACACACACAGCTGGAGCACCTCTGGAATTTTACTCCTCACTAATGAGTATTGCATTCTGGGAGCTTTTCCTTCACTGTGGGGTGTCGGGTCAAGTCGGGTATCTGACAGCTGGTTCCTTTGAGCCAGGGTTCGAGCTCTTGCAGTGTTGATGTTGTTCGCGATCTCGAGTTACGTCTCAGTTCTCCACAAACAGGACCTGTAGGTGGAGCGGTGTGTGAGGTGACCTGAGGTCCTGAGATCTTCACACCACTGTGTTGTTTACGGGTTTTAGGCCACGTTGTGGTCCATGTTCCTTGCCTCCCAATTTTAACGGGGAACGTTAGCGATTAGTTCATGGCCATAAATAAGACATGGTTATGGTTTATTTTGAATAAAATGTGCTGCTTCACGTCACCACTTTCAAAGTGATACGGACTTTGAACAGAAAACACATCTGGTTAAATTGATGGTGTTTTAGGGCTTTTGTAGGTGTGATGTAGGGGGTAATATTCCAAGACAAAAAAAATAATAATAATAATAATAATTCAGAGTTCCCCAGATAAAAGTTGTAAATTTCCCAGAAAAAACTCGGATATTGTGTGAGGAGAAAACTCAAATTCCGATATTCAAAAAGACACAAATTTACAAGAAACAAACTCAGAAAAATTGGCAAGCAATGAGAGTTACAGGAAACGCAGTCATTCCTCCTCGACTGCGCGATACAAAATAAAGCGCTGAGAGATTTTCACCTACAGTTCCCAGAATGCACCGCAGCCGATAATCTGCCGTGATCGTTATATCAGAGTTTCTCATAAATCCATGACTTTAATCTCAATTTCTAAGTTTTTTCCTCACAGCTTTATTACTTTTTAATCTCCGATCATAGAGTGTTTTCTTGGAAATTTACAGCTTTAATCTTGAGGGTTTTTTTTTTCTTGGAACATTATGTCCTCCTTCATTTCCATATTTTTTCCCCTCTTAGTTTTGTAGTTTAGCCCCTACAGTATTTCTGTTGCTATTTTATTATTGTTCTATTAGGTACGGTTATATTTATTTTTAGCCATTTATTTCTTGCACAGTATTTTATATACAGTTTATTTTCAGCTTGTATTGTATTTTAAACACACTGGATTGTTATGAAGGACTGGAGACCAGGGGTTTAAGATGTGATACGTGAAAGGTGGGATGAACACGTTGCATGGTGAGTGGTAAAGCCAGTTTGACGGAACATGGATTGATTACCTTGCTGATGAGGAAAGGTCCTAGGTACCTGGAAGCCAGCTTGTGGGAGACAGTTCTGAGTGGCAGGTGGCATGTGGAGAGCATGACTCGTTGCCCCACCCGGTAGGTGGGTGCCTTACAGCAGAGTTTGTCAGCCTGTCTCTTGGATGCTAGGGCGGAGCGAATGAGTTTTCTCCAGGCCATTGCCCACGTCCTCCTGTAGCGGCATATGAAGATCTAGGTTGAGGGTATGGCAACCTCCTCCTCCTGGCTGGGGAACAGTAGTGGTTGGTACCCTAGTGAGCACTGGAATGGAGAGAGACCTATGGCAGATGAAGGAAGAGTGTTATGAGCGTGCTTGACCCAAGGTAAGTACTTACTCCAAGAACTGGCATCCCTGGATGCCATGCAACTGAGTGCCACCTCCAAATCTTGGTTCGCCGGTTCCGCCTGGCCATTGGTTTGAGAGTGGAACCCTGAGGAGAGACTACAGGAGGCCCCAAAGAGTTTGCAGAAGGCCCTCCAGAACTGTGCAGTGAACTGAGGACCCCGGTCGGAGACGATATCAGTGGGGAGTCCGTGTATGTGGAAAATATGGAGGATGAGTAATTCGGCGGTTTCTTTAGCTGTGGGAAGCTTGGGCAGAGGGATTAAATGGATTGTCAGAGAAACGGTTGATAACTGTGAGGATGCATGTGTTGCCACCTGAGTTGGGGAGTCCTGGGACGAAGTCCAGGGCGATGTGAGACCAGGGTCAATGAGGAATTGGGAGGGGTCTTAGCAAGCCGGCAGGGGGTCGATTAGCTGTCTTGTTCCGGGCACATGTGTAGCAGGCTGCCACGAACACCTGGACGTCTTCCTTGATGGACAGCCACCAGAAGCGCTGTTGGACGAGTGCCAGGGTTCAAGCAGCTCCTGGGTGACAAGCCAACTTGGAGCCATGACACCACTGCAGCACCTGGGTTCGCACAGAACAGGGAACAGATGGTTAGGTGGTATGTTGCTTGAGTTACCTTCACCAGGGTCCTGCTCCAGGGCCTTCTGCACGAGTGTCTCAACCTCTAGAATGGTGGCTCCCACCAGGCAGCGTGGAGGAAGGATGGTCTCGGGTGGCTTGGACTCCTCTTGGTGGGAAGAGAACATCCTGGACAGGGCATCAGGTTTGCCATTCTTGGAGCCTGGATGGTAGGAGAGCGTGAAGTTGAACCAGGAGAAGAAGAGACCAACGGGCTTGACAGGAATTGAGATGTTTGGCAGACTTGAGGTACTCCAGGTTCTTATGGTCGGTCCAGACTAGGAAGGGGAGATCCGACCCCTCGAGCCAGTGCCTCCACTCCAAGGCTATCTTGATGGCCAACAATTCTCTGTCGCCGATGTCGTAATTACATTCAGCAGGAGACAGCCGGTGAGAAAAGAAGGAGCAGGGGTGGACCTTGTTATCACTGGCCCTCTGGGAGAGAATGGCTCTGACCCCTGACTTGGAAGAGTCAACCTCCACGATGAACTGTTTGGTCGGATTGGGTATGGTGAGAATGGGTGCTGTGGTGAACTTCCGCTTGGGCATGGAGAAGGCTTTCTCTGCTTCCTCCCCCCACCTTGAACTTGGTCTTAATCGAGGTCAAGGCAGTGAGAGGTCCAGCCACCATGCTAAAGTCACAGATGAAGCACCCATAGAAATTAACGAATCCCAAGAAATGCTGGAGCTCTCATCGCGAGGATGGGGTAGACCAGTCTGCCACTGCCTCAAGCTTGAGGGGGTCCATCTGGATCCTAGCCGGGGAGATGATGAACCCCAGAAACGAGACAGAGCTCTGGTGGAATTTGCCCTTTTCTGCCTTGACAAACAGCTTGTTCTCTAGCAGGTGCTGGAGGACCTGCTGGACGTAGACCCGATGTTCATCCAGGGAGTGAGAGAAGATCAGGATGTCATCCAGGTACACGAAAATGAAGGTTAAGAAAGTCCCTTAGGATGTCATTGACGAGTGCTTGGAAGACCGCAGGCACATTGGTCAGGCCGAAAGGGACCATGAGGTACTCGTAGTGGCCAGTGGTGGTGTTAAAGGCCGTCTTCCACTCGTCCCCCTCCCTGATCCTGACGAGATGGTAGGCATTGTGTAAGTCCAACTTGGTGAATATCTTGGCTCCCTGGAGTAGTTCAAAGGCTGTAGACATGAGCAGTAGGGGATAACGGTTCATGATGGTGATGGTGTTGAGACCTCGATAGTCAATGCAGGGGCGGAGCGACTTGTCCTTTTCCACAAAGAAAAATCCCGCCCCTGCTGGGGAGGAGGAAGGGCGGATGATCCCAGCTGCCAGAGACTCAGAGATGTACTTCTCCATGACTTGCCTTTCAATGGGAGAAAGAGAGTAGAGTCACCCTTTGGGCGGCACCGTCTCGGGCAGGAGGTCGATTCCACAGTCATAGGGTCTGTGAGGAGGGAGGGACACTGCTTGGGTCTTGCTGAAAACAAGTCCAGATATTCCAGAGGCACGTGAGAGAGGTCGGGAAACTCGCTGGCTGAAGGCTGCGGTGGTTTGGCAGGAGGCAGAGCGGAGTTAAGGCAGGAAGCTAGGCAGGAATGGCTCCAGCCTAGGATGGCATTATTGGCCCAGTTTAGATGGGGGTTGTGCTGCGATAACCAGGGTAATCCTAGGATGATGGGTACGTGGGGGTTGTTCATGATTTGGAGTTGGATGGTTTCAGAGTGGTTGCCGGAAATCCTCAGGATGAGCAGGGTGGTAAGATGGGTGATGGTGGTCAAGCCGGTGCCACTGAGTGTCAGGACTGAGAGGGATGTCGAGGGCAAGTAGCAGAATTCCCAGACGCTTGGCGGTGGCAGAGCAGATCAGGTTCCTGTCCACCCCTGAGTCAACAAGAGCCTGGAGATGGTGATGCTGGTTGTCGTGGATGATGATGACAGGGAGTAGTGGTCAATCAGCAGGGGGTTGGTTCTGAGTGTTGTCCACTGGGGCCCCTCGATTCACTGGTGGTCTTGTTCCCTTTAGCAGGCAGGCTTGGCAGATGTGTCCTTGCTGACCGCAATAGAAATAGGCCCCTGTGTTCCGCCGGTGCTGTCGTTCCTCCGCTGACACCCGATCCCGGTCTACCTGCATGGTTCAACGGACGCAGCAGGGGGTGGAGAGGAGGTGAAGCTGGGGCAGTTCTTCTCTCTCCTCTGTTGCTGGACCCAGGCATCGATGCAGTTGGTGAGGTCCATGAGGCTGGAGAGGTTCAACGGCAGTTCCAGCGATACCAATTCGTCCTTAATGGCATCAGACAGGCCGTGCAGGAACATGTCGATCTGGGCATGCTCATTTCAACTGCACAATGTTGCCAACATCTGGAACTCGGTGGCGTAGTCCGAGGTAGACCGGGACCCCTGCCGCAGCTCCATGAGCCCTCTAGCCGCCTCCCGGCCAGACAGAGAGCAGTCGAAAGTTCGCCTCGTCTCCTTGGAGAAATCCTTGAAACAGGAACAAAAGGGTGCATCGGCGTCCCAGACCGCTGTTCCCCACTCTCTGGCCTTGCTGGTGAGGAGCGAGATTGTATATGCTACCTGGGAGTGTTCTGTGGGGAAGGCCAGAGGTTGCAGTTCTAGGCTCAAAGAGCATTGAGACAGAAACAATCTGCAAGTATCTGGTTCTCTATTGTAGGGCTGAGGCACTAGAAGTCTCGGTTCACAGAGAAGAGCAGTGGCAGGAGCTGAAGTAGGAGACTGCTGGGCAGGCATGGCTTGATAGCGCTGCATCGGTGTGGTGAGGAGGTTGAGTGAGTTGGACAGGGTGGCGAGGTTCTGGGTGATCTGCTGGAGGTCTTGTTGATGGGTCCCGAGGAGAGTCCCTTGCTGCTGGATGGCTGTTCTCAGATGGATGAGTTCTGCTGGATCCATGCTGCCCAGAACGTACTGTTAGGGGTGGTGAGATTAGGATCCAGAAGCAGAACACACAGGCAGTAATCCAATAAATAATGAGATTTAATCCAGGGAAAGGGCATAGCAAAAAAGGTAAACAAACAAATGGCAAAAATAGTCCAGGTACAAAGAGACAAAAAACTTGACAAAAACACAAGACAGACAAGGACAAAAACACTAGAGCAAAAAAAAACATAAACAAGAAAAAACCCTAAGTGCAAAAACCATGCACTAGAAAAATAGCTTGAGCAAAAACCATGAAACACAATAACGGCACAGAACCAGCTAGAATAGCAAAACAAGACGTTCTGGCAAAGTCAGGGTCTGAGAACGGCTTATTTATACATAGCAGAGAGAACCAGGAAGTGAAATGCAGGCTAGATGGAATTCCAGTCCCAGATCTGGATTCGCGCTGACCTGGGAGATAAGTAATCTCCGGAGTGGAAGTCCGGGGCGGAGCATGACATCCCCACAACGACCTCTCCATTCAGTCCTTTAAATCATTATTCCTTAAAGTGGTCTCCATGATTTTTTTTAGTTCCTTCATTGATTTTATCTCAAAATCACAACCCACAGTTTTTATATTTATCGCTGAGATCTTCTCTCTCTCTCTCTCTCTCTCTCTCTCTCGTCTGCTTGCTTGATTTCAGTGGCTTTAATCCAAACCTCAGTACCTCAAAAACAAATAAATAGAATCTGATGATAAAGCTCTGAATGTTAGCTGATTATTTTCTGTCTGTGGAACGTTCAAGAATAACAAGTGCCATAACTCCAAAATACAGACCAAATATTATTGTTGTTCTTGCATTTAAATAATGTTAATGAAGTAAAGTCGTACTGAGGGGCTCCGGGGGATTTATTTTACAGACTATAGAAAACTTGAGCTCTTTGTAGAAAACTCAGGGACTGGAGTAACAGTTTCATGTTTTTTAGAGGGTCGTTTCTGAACAGTTCCTTCAGCAGGTTCCTGGTGTTCAGGGGTTTGTTCTTCACCGCGAGCATCATCACTGTTATCCAGTACAGAGTAACAGACGTGACCCAAACCCTGCGGATCAGACTGACGTGTGTGTGTGTTTTTATGCAGTTGAGAGATGATTCAGGGTGAGTGACCTGGCCAAAGATCACATGAATCACGATCCGAACCACAGCACTCCCTTCAGACTCAGTCGAATCACATGATTAGTTGTGTGTGTCGTGGCCTGGATACAAATCCTGTCACTTTAACTCAAGGCTGAAGTCCCAACCGACAAACCCAAACCTTCTGCATCCTGTTTTCACTGGAAGTTCTGACAGGAAGTGATTTGTATCGCCACCTCTTTGACGCTTCTTTGAGGATGTTACTCCGCTCGGTTCACTGCTATTCTGATACGTTACACCTCCGAGATGCGTCGTCCTAATCGTGTCACAATCAATCAGACTTTTGCTGGAATAGTTAATTTCAGACAGAACTGTGTTTGTTTAGTGACGCGATCTGTATGATTCCTCTGAAAAGCAGATCAGACATCAAATTTAGAGCAACCACATGATACATTACATTAACGACCTTTAGCAGACACTCTTATCCAGAGCGATGTACAATGGACAGGGGCACTTCAGCCATTCCTGCTGCTCCAGAGACTTGAACCAGTGACCTTTTGGTCCCAAAGCTGCTAATTATTAGGCCATGGTTTCCCCATGATAAGAAGATTCATCAGAAGATCCATCAGAGCAGATGAGGGCTCGGAGTCTTGCTAGAAGATCCAACCGTGTCGGCTTGGTGGTGTTTGGATCTTGTGATACTTTACACGATGTTTCCACTGATGGGACGTTTCTTCTGATTGTGTTATATTGTTGACCAGAATGTTTATACGTTTCTCATGGTGTAATGTTTACTCAAAAGTACACCAAAAGACCAGAGGTGGGTTTCCCAAAAGCCTCTTAACGCTAAGAGCATCTTAACTAGGGGAGAGAGAGAGAGTGTTCATTGTGCTGCTCGCACTACCATTTAATGATGATCTTTGTGCTGCGATGTTTTTGGGAAACTCGGTAGAGTTTTCTGTTCTGCCCAATAAAACCGGAATCCTACTCGCACGTCATCGCGCAGTCTGTTCTAGAAATCGGATTAGATTTTGTCTTGAGATCTGGTACCAGAATTGGGCATGTTGATGAGATCGGATTTATGTCTCGTGTACTGTTTATCGTGTCTCGAGCTTGACACCACACTCAGGAACGTCATTCAGGACTCTGGGAGCTCAAGTGACACCCTCACGCCTCGCAGCACGGACGAGGTGTCGAGTTTCACACATCTGTGCAGTGTGAAGTGTTGCGCTTGCCGAGCGAGGGCCACACGCCCGTGATGATGGATCGACTCTCGTGTTTGATGAACCTTCTATAGCATGAAACCGCTTCCTCTTGTTCTCGACCCAGACGGCTCATTACCTCTTCGCCCCTCCTCCAGCATGTGAACTCTATTAGCACCGTGACCTTGTGGACACATCCAGGATCCTCCCCTCCACTCATCCGCTTCGTAATTCTCTCCTGCTTTTGTTTTTCTGGCTCTTTGTGACACTTTCTTTCACCACTTCATTAATCTTTGTTGTCCCTCAGAGCAGCACTGTGCTTTGGGACCCTGAGCTCAGACCTAATTGGGTTATACTCCTGCTTTACTGGGCCCGTGGGACGAGCGCTAATGTAACAGGATGATTGAATGACTTCCTGTCTCTATTTCTTTCTTTCTTTCTTTCTTTCTTTCTTTCTTTCTTTCTTTCTTTCTTTCTTTCTTTCTTTGAGTGCTGCTTTGTCATTTGTTTTCCTTCTTGTATTCCTTAATCTGGGATTTCTTTCTGTTTCTTTCTCTCCTCCCACTCCTTCTTGGTCGTCATCCATATCTGTCAATCGCCGCTCGCTTCCTGCAAAAAATAGTCTCCTTTGTTTTCCTTCGCCGCCAAAAAATGTTGAGAAATCCACTTGTGATTTTTATCTCACAGAATTTCATTTCAGGAAAATAAACTCAGTTCTCGGGGTCACTGCGTGTGTTAAGGGCAGAGAGTTTACTGTGACGGAAATGCCTCAATATTATTCTCTCTCTCTGTCTTTCTCTCTGTCACTGTCTCTCTCTCTCTCTCTCTCTCTCTCTCTCTCTCTCTCTCTCTCTCTCTCTCTCTCTCACTCACTGTCTGTCTTTCTGTCTCTCTCACTCTGTCTTTCTCTCTCTCACACTCTCACTCTCTCATTGTCTCTCTCACTCTCTCTCACTTTGTCTCTCTCTCACTCTCTCTCTGTCTTTCTCTCTCACTCTATCTGTCTTTCTGTCTCTGTCTTTCTCATTCTCTCTCACTGTCTGTCTCTCTCTCTCACTGTCTCTCTCTCACTGTCTCTGTCTTTCTCTCACTGTCTTTCTCTCTCTCACTCTGTCTGTCTTTCTCTCTCTCTCTGTATCTGTCTTTCTCATTGTCTCTCACTGTCTGTCTCTCTCTCACTGTCTCACTCTCCCCTTCCCACTCTGAGTATTTTAGTTTTTGCTCTCTGCCTTGGCGTTGTTTTACACTCTGGATTGAGAACTGACGGTCGGCCCTGTGATGACCTGGAGACTTGTCCAGGGTGAACCCCGCCTCTCACCCATAGTCAGCTGGGATAGGCTCCAGCCCACGACCCTGTAGAACAGGATAAGCGGCTACAGATAATGGATGGATTCAGAATTCACTGTTGGTTTTATGTTCTTCTCCCTGCTTGTGCTTTGATAATTGGACTGTAGGTTTAAAAAGCTCCAGAATGATGCACTGATTCTTCTCTGCATTTAAAGGATGGACAGATCAGAGTAGCGCTGGGTAATGAGGTTTAAAATCTCAAAATCATGATCAATTATGACACGATTCACTTTTCCAAGGCCCCGTCTATATGCTTACGGATATTTTTGAAAGTGATTTTGTTTGTTTGTTTGTGTTCTGTCTGCATCACTGCAGCATTTTGGGTGGATGAAAACAAAGCGTTTTGGAAAAGCTGGAGAAACCTGTGAAAACGTAACAGTTTTCTTGAATTGATTTGCGTGTGATTGGCGGAAACAGTATGTTTTTGAAAACGCTGCGTGTCTGGAACGTGTGAGGGCTCTGTTTATCTCGGCTGCTGATCAGGTTGTTATTTCGTGGTGTGTAATTATTTATCTGATAAAAATGTGATTGCAGTTGAATTTCGTTTTGTTTCATTATTACACGTGATCAGTGCTGTTCTGCTCCTGAACCCAGCGTTCCGCACCACCCTGAGAACGCCGACACTGAGAACCTGTGTGTGTTCCAGCTGAACCTCGAGCACCTCATCATCACGCACTGGATGAAGCCTCACGTTTCATTATTCCTCCTTTCGGAACGTGCTGATGTTTTTCCAAGCAGCTCTTGACGTTGTTCTTGCTTTGCTGCTTTTTCGCGTAACAGTATCGTCTGACTCAATATGTAGAGAAATAGCTTTGTTATTTTCATAAATAAAGATTTTTTTTTAAATTTTGGTTTAGAACTCTTTGACTTCCCCTCATATGTAGATTAAATATAAATGAGGTGTTTTACACCAAAATATAAATTAAATATAAAATATACATATACGATACAGGAGCGAAATGTTACGGCTTGTTGTCTTCAGGTCCCACAATCCTGCAATAAAGTTTATAAATCCAAAGTCAGGCTGTATTTTCATCCGTTACATTATTCATCAGGACTGAAGAAGCGTCTCAGAGTTCATCATCAGGTTTCACTTTTTTTTATCTGTTACAGCTTTTAAAAAACTAAAATGCTATTTAACTTGCACTATCTCTCTCTCTCCCTCTCTCCTCCCCCTCTCTCTTTTCTCTCGCTTTCTTTCTCTCTTTTTCTCTCTCCTCTCTCTCCCCCGAAGGTTCAGACAGGATTAAAGCCCAGCAGAGATTTCTGACTCACTCACCGTCTCCAAAAGCGGCCTCGGGCCCTCCACATGCCTGTGTGTGTGTGTGTGTGTGTGTGTGTGTGTGTGTGTGTGTGTGTGTGTGTGTGTGTGTGTGTGTTATCCCTGCCATGTCTGGGGAAAAGGTGATGCTCAGACCCAAGTGCTGTGTTTACTCAGGTGACCTGAGCTGCACCGTTACCTGCTTTTACAAGTGGAGCAATGAGACTAGCCCCGCCCACAATAACCTCTTTTCTAAAGTCGGTCTGATGTGGCGTTTACAGATCATAAAACAATTTATATGAACTTTCATACATTTAAAAGAGTGTAATAAACAGAAGGTAGGGATAAATATGTTAATAATAATAATAATAATAATAATAATAATAATAATAATAATAATAAATAGGACAATAAATAATATCTGTGATGAATTATTAGATACACAGCATAATAAAGCAGTGTGTAATAAACTAATAAAAGCTAATCAATAAAATATAATACCAAAGAAACAATATAATAATAAATAAAATTAGTTAAGCACTAAAATAAAATAAATGCAGAGGTTTTTTTAGCCTTTTGTTTCTGAATCAGTGATAGACGGAGCCTGATGAACGTCTAACTTTAAAAATCGTAATCACTGTTGATGTTAGAGATTATTTGGGCCCGATATTATTCTGAAACGTTGGTTCAGTAGTGTACTGGGTTCGGGATGTGGACTTGCTGCTGCTTCCCGACTTTCAGCATCTAAATTATAATTATTTTATAATAATAATAATAATAATAATAATAATAATAATAATAACATACAGCTAAACAAAGATAGAAATAACTAAATTTTATAGCGGCATATTTTTTGTGTACTTTTTCCAATCAGGAGAAACTTTCCAGGTCTACAATATTCCAGAAATCAGACCTCAGGTTTTTGTGTCTTTCTGCTGACAAAAACTCCTTTCTGAGCTGGAAATGAACTGCGCAGAGTTTCAGAGCTGCAGGGCCTATACTGGGCGTGTCACTGTGGTGTGTTTCTAAACCTGACACCTTTCTTATAGTCCACAGGAGGAAGGGATACAAAGCGAAGAACTGTAGAAATGTACATGACGTATGTGAAGGACAGATTTTCCCGTCCTGTGCAGCGATGTTTGTTTGTACGCGGTGGTGACTGTAATAACAGCTGAAGTGGGATCGATACCTGTGGTTTTCCAGAGAGGACACTTTTAATCAGACTTGCATTTCAACCATATGTGAAGCTCTGCTACAGATGTGTCTCACATCTGTTTCGTGTCCTGTTTTTTACTGTGCAACAGCAACAGAGTATTCCACTTCAAAAGAGACAAATATTTTCTTCAAAAACCATTTACATCATCATCATCATCGTCATCATATGGCGAGTGATTTCCAGAGAGGACATTTCTGACGCATGAAGGATCCTGTCAGAGGAATTTAATTTACAACTGTCAGGGTGCAGGCACTTACGGAAGCAGTTACAGGGGAGAGCAGGTGCGTTGCAGACTGGCCGCCAAAACCCAATCCTGAGACAAGGCGGTGTTGGGGACAGGCAGTAGGTCGGTCGATGTGCAGACAGCGTGTCAGAGAGAGAGCTAGGTTCAGTGTCCGAAGAATAAATGTAAAGCAAGGTCAAAGTCAGGAACAAGGAGCAACAGCTTGGTATGATCAGGTACACAGAACAATACTTCGCACTGGTTGTTTGTGACTGTGGTCCTTAAGTCGTGTTGATTGATGAGGTGTAATGGGAAACTGCTGTGGCGATGGTTAGAACTCGGGACAGGATGGGCGCTGTGGTGTTTGGGAATTGTAGTCCATGGTGGTCATGTTTGAACTCTGATTGCTGGCGCTATCTGTGACAACAACAAAATGTAACTTTCACTTAAATATCTTTCTATTGTTAATGAAAGTGCTGAATACGTCCTGAAGTAAAACTGAGTTAGTGTGAAAAAATGCAGCTCTGAATTTAAGCAGTAAAAGTGTCTAAGTCTAATAATGAAAGCAGAATTAAATGAAATGAGCACAAGATCAAAACTGAGCTGCATTTGACTCTAAAACATATTTATAAGCGACATTAGTGCTGTGGGCAGGGCTGTGGGCAGGGCTGTGGGCAGGGCTGTTGGAGTGTCCTTGTGAAATATGCTAGAATAAACTCCCGTGTGTACACAGACACTGGACCTGCAGGAGTTAGTTGGTGTTCTTCAGAAACACAGCCATGATTGTGACACAACCCTCATGTGTGTCAGAGATATCGTTCCTCTCTTTCACCACAGCAATTTGCCCACAATTACAATTATTTATGAATGACAGCACATCGCACTATTTAACAATTATTCGTTACATTTAAAGGAGAACTGAAGTCATTTTTAAACTTGCTTTATTTTTTAATTAATGTGTTATTACGTTTTCGGTTTTAGTAACCTTATATCGTGACTCGTATTGGCAACTAAGGCCCCGTCCACACGAGTACGCGGCCTCACCCAATACGCTGTCGTTTTGAAAAAAATCTCCGTAAACACGGCGTCGTTTCGATTCACTGGAAACGACCCAAAATGTTGTAGTACATATGCCAGGCCTGTATGTGGCGCTGTGATGCCGCCACACCAATACACTAAAACCAGAAGAGAAGCCATGGAGCATGCGTATAAAGGTCACGTGCTGTTTACAAAACAAGCTCATAACACGAGAAGTTTTGTTGCTCCTCGCAGTAATATAAAAGCAGAAGGTTTTGTTGTAGCAGCCGTAATAGACTGAATTGTTTCTGCAGTACGAGCACAAGCCTGTAGTCCGCTGTTGTTGTTGTTATGACACGTCTAGTGGTGGCTGCTGAGGTAAAAGGTTAGAGAGGTGGGGCTTATACGTCATCGTTTCTGAAAAAATCCGCTTCACCGTCCATACGACTCCGGGCTATCCGGCGTTTTAGGATTTTCCCACTCTGGGACCCATTTTCAAAAATACCGGTTTCACCCCTTGAAAAAGCCAGCGCCGTCTGGACACGAGACCGAAACGATAAAGTATTTATGCGGATTCGACAAAAACGTACTCATGTGGACGGGGCCTAATTGCAATTACATATTATACTTATCGGCCTATTTGGTTTTTAGCCGTGTTGAATTTAGTTCGTTTGGTCCACGGCAGGCGTCGCTTATCCGCGCAATCTTCACGAGACTTGTGCGAGACTTCGAAACGTGAAGTGTCAGCCAGGTGTCAGTGCCGCCATTTTGAAAACTGTTTTCCAAACAAAATATTACACAAAAACGAGTTTAAATGACGATTACTGCCGACTTTTTTCAAACTTTCCTGATTGCTATCAAAACAAACAAAACTTCCGGCTTGATTACATCAGCAATCGAAAGCGGGCGCGCGCATATTTTGACAACGTTGGCAGATGTTGGTCACTTTGATTTCCACTGTACGTTTTACTTCCGCCCTACGATGTCTCGCACAGGTCTCAATGAATCTCGTTTACAGTAATTGCTTTAGCATATGGACTGATATATTACAGAGCATATTTCAAAGACTCATAACTTGCTATAGCAGCGACAAAATAGCGATCAGAAATGCATTCCGATATTTAATAAAATGAGCAATAGAATTTTGATTTTTAAAAATTTGCCTTCAGTTCTCCTTTAATGCTATGGAACGTTTGCAGAACTCGAGTCTTTAGGACATTCAAATAACATTCAAGGAGTCCTGCGTATTCACTGTGTTTGCGTATGTGGGCTGCGGGGTCGAGTGGCTCGATGGAAGCTCTTTCTCACAAAAGAAAACACTCAAACCCTAAATCTCCCCAAACACTGAGGCAAAATGCATTCTGGTATGATGAGGGGGGAAAAAAGTAGAAATTTTGGGCATAATTTTATTGTAAATAAATGTTTGGCACAAAAACAAGATGAATTATGACCTAAACAACATTTCCACCCTGAAGCATGGTGGTGGCAGCATCGTACAACTACAGTGGTGCTTGAAAGTTTGTGAACCCTTTAGAATTTTCTATATTTCTGCATAAATATGGCCTAAAACATCATCAGATTTTCACACAAGTCCTAAAAGTAGATAAAGAGAACCCAG
Organism: Neoarius graeffei; assembly: GCF_027579695.1. Lineage (NCBI taxonomy): Eukaryota > Metazoa > Chordata > Actinopteri > Siluriformes > Ariidae > Neoarius > Neoarius graeffei. The sequence continues at coordinate 58,149,644 of NC_083592.1, forward strand.
TTAAACAAATGAGACAAAAATATTATACTTGGTCATTTATTTATTGAGGAAAATGATCCAATATTACATATCTGTGAGTGGCAAAAGTATGTGAACCTCTAGGATTAGCAGTTAATTTGAAGGTGAAATTAGAGTCAGGTGTTTTCAATCAGTGGGATGACAATCAGGTGTGAGTGGGCACCCTGTTTTATTTAAAGAACAGGGATCTTTCAAAGTCTGATCTTCACAACACATGTTTGTGGAAGTGTATCATGGCACGAAGAGAGGAGATTTCTGAGGACCTCAGAAAAAGCGTTGTTGATGCTCATCAGGCTGGAAAAGGTTACAAAACCATCTCTAAAGAGTTTGGACTCCACCAATCCACAGTCAGACAGATTGTGTACAAATGGAGGAAATTCAAGACCATTGTTACCCTCCCCAGGAGTGGTCGACCAACAAAGATCACTCCAACAGCAAGGCGTGTAATAGTCAGCAAGGTCACAAAGGACCCCAGAGTAACTTCTAAGCAACTGAAGGCCTCTCTCACATTGGCTAATGTTAATGTTCATGAGTCCACCATCAGGAGAACACTGAACAACAATGGTGTGCATGGCAGGGTTGCAAGGAGAAAGCCACTGCTCTCCAAAAAGAACATTGCTCTCCAAAAAGAACATTGGAGAGCAGTGGCTTTCTCCTTGCAACCCTGCCATGCACACCATTGTTGTTCAGTGTTCTCCTGATGGTGGACTCATGAACATTAACATTGCTCGTCTGCAGTTTGCTAAAGATCATGAGGACAAGCCAGAAGGCTATTGGAAAAATATTTTGTGGATGGATGAGACCAAAATAGAACTTTTTGGTTTAAATGAGAAGCGTTATGTTTGGAGAAAGAAAAACACTGCATTCCAACATAAGAACCTTATCCCATCTGTGAAACATGGTGGTGGTAGTATCATGGTTTGGGCCTGTTTTGCTGCATCTGGGCCAGGACGGCTTGCCATCATTGATGGAACAATGAATTCTGAATTATACCAGCGAATTCTAAAGGAAAATGTCAGGACATCTGTCCATGAACTGAATCTCAAGAGAATGTGGGTCATGCAGCAAGACAACGACCCTAAGCACACAAGTCGTTCTACCAAAGAATGGTTAAAGAAGAATAAAGGTAATGTTTTGGAATGGCCAAGTCAAAGTCCTGACCTTAATCCAATCAAAATATTGCACAAGGACCTGAAGCGAGCAGTTCATGTGAGGAAACCCACCAACATCCCAGAGTTGAAGCTGTTCTGTACGGAGGAACGGGCTAAAATTCCTCCAAGCCGGTGTGCAGGACTGATCAACAGTTACCGCAAACGTTTAGTTGCAGTTATTGCTGCACAAGGGGTTCACACCAGATACTGAAAGCAAAGGGTCACATACTTTTGCCACTCATAGATATGTAATATTGGATCATTTTCCTCAATAAATAAATGACGAAGTATAATTTTTTTGTCTCATTTGTTTAACTGGGTTCTCTTTATCCACTTTTAGGATTTGTGTGAAAATCTGATGATGTTTTAGGTCATATTTATGCAGAAATATAGAAAATTCTAAAGGGTTCACAAACTTTCAAGCACCACTGTACACAGGAATCCCCCGGCTTCCCCAAAAATTTCATTAAAATGCGGCAGTGACATGAAGTACGAGGAGCTGTTTACGCTTTCTGTTCTTGTTTCTCTGTAACGTGACCCACTGAGATGGCGATGTTTATGGCTGCTCTGTTCTACCGCGTGTGTTTCAGTCGTGTTCGTTTAATACGACAGTCATTTCTCCTCCTCAGGTCTTACAGCGTAATTGGATCACATTAATGATGACACTAACGATCACGTTCACTCGACAACGTTCAGTCTGCTGTTCTAGTTCCAGCAGAAACTTGTTTGTGAGGAGTTAAATTACAATGCGATAAGAAACGTAATATTTTTGTGTAAATTATGTTCTAATCATGCAGCATAATCCTTTTTTTTTGTTACAAAGCTCTGACACTGGAGACTCCATCCATAAATGTTTAATAAACACATTTCTCCCAACACAAAACTTCACCACCTTTTATTAGTTAAATAAAAACACACTTTGATAATGCAGAGTGTGTGTTACTATGGAAACAGTAACGTATTAGAGCGAGTGCGTTAATGATGAATAATCCTGTGTTTTATGTTACAGTCGTAAATATGAACGATCTGAATATTATTCAGGTGTGACGTCACAGTCGTGTGTGTGTGTTTGTGTGAACACGGGACAGTAATTGTGTTGTCATCACACGTAACTCTGCAACAGAATGAGATCAGTACGCTCTCAGAAAATAAAGTACATTCTTGTACCTTTAGGGCTACACCGGCTTGCTGCTGGATCAGTTCCCTCTAAGGTACTTATCTGTGCCCTTTATATACTGTTTGAGAACATACATGTACCGTTTTGAGCCTAAAAATGTACACATAGTTACCTTGAGGTCCAGTAATGTGTCCTTGGTGGTACAGTAGTGTCGATTGTACCTTGGGGAGCAGAAATGGACTCCTACTGTTCCCCTATTTATGACCATGTATGAGGTACTGGTTATGTGAGCTGTGTTTGTGTCTCGTGCTTTGAAAGTTCTGTCTCATTTCATCTCATTATCTGTAGCCGCTTTATCCTGTCCTACAGGGTCGCAGGCGAGCTGGATCCTATCCCAGCTGACTACGGGCGAAAGGCGGGGTTCACCCTGGACAAGTCGCCAGGTCATCACAGGGCTGACACATAGACACAGACAACCATTCACACTCACATTCACACCTACGCTCAATTTAGAGTCACCAGTTAACCTAACCTGCATGTCTTTGGACTGTGGGGGAAACCGGAGCACCCGGAGGAAACCCACGCGGACACGGGGAGAACATGCAAACTCCACACAGAAAGGCCCTCACCGGCCATGGGGCTCGAACCCGGACCTTCTTGCTGTGAGGCGACAGCGCTAACCACTACACCACCGTGCCGCCCTGAAAGTTCTGTTATTCATAGAAATGAACCAATTGTAAATCTTGAATGAGCATCACAAGAAATCGACCAATCAGGTTGTTTCATGTCTCCAGACAGAGAGACTTTTGTTCCCTGTGAGTTTGAGACAAGAAAATAAAAACAATGTTCTACTTGTGGAGTACATATACATACACGTCACTTGTAATACTGATGTGTGTGTGTGTGTGTGTGTGTGTGTGTGTGTGTGTGTGTGTGTGTGTGTGTGTGTGTGGACACTTCCTGCTCTGTCTGATCTGTCCAAGGTGTTGGGATGTGTTTAACACCATTCTGTTGAGTGTAATGTTCTCTAAACTGAGCTGACACCCTGCACTGGGATTAGAAATGAAAGTGAACGCGTGTGTCAGAATCGTTCAGCAGAACAGAGGCTGATGGTTTTCGTTTGGCTAATTACAGCATTGTGCACATTTTTGTGGGAGGAAGAAAAAAAGGACGAACAATGAAAAACGAGAGAAGGAAGGAAAAGAAAAGCGAGCTCGTGATCCCTCACTGGGGTCGCGATCTGAGGCGGGCAGTGAGTGTGGGAACTCGGGCATGAGCTGATTCATGGACTTACACTCGTAACAGACGAGTTATTATCATGGGATACACACACACACACACACACACACACACACACTTTACTCCAGAACTACATTCTGTGTTAGAACAAAAACCCGCCTCAGTGAGACGCCGCTGTATTTCTTGAGTCTTTAGTATAAATACACAGGTGATTATTTCAGAGTATTTAAAAAAATAATTTAGCTCAATCTTCAAAATCTTCTCTGTAAATATAATAACAGTGCAGCACAGACTTGTGTCACTGATCTACGCCGAGTCACATAAAAGCCTTTGTTTTGAAATCGATAAAATAAATCCCAATCTCACCTTCCCTTTGAATAGTTTTAGACCAAACTTCAGAGCATCTTTAGTGCTTTTAGGAACAGCGTTTTCTTTCATCATCTGTAATCAAAACTGACTTCATGTTAAAACTGTTAATGTTATAGTCATGTTGTCTGTTGTTGCCCAAATGAGGATGGGTTCCCTTTTGAGTCTGGTTCCTCTCGAGGTTTCTTCCTCATGTCGTCTGAGGGAGTTTTTCCTTGCCACCGTCACCACAGGCTTCATCATTGGGGATAGATTAGGGACAAAATTAGCTCATGTTTAAAGTCGTTCAAATTCTGTAAAGCTGCTTTGCGACAATATTTATTGTTAAAAGCGCGATACAAATAAACTTGACTTGACTTAATTATTCCTCACTTACGGTGACGAAGTGATTGGAGCCATTTTGCCGAGTCGCTCAAGGTGATTATCGAGAAATAAATAATCCGAATCTTTCGACCAATCAGCATGCGTGAGATTTCCTATAATCACCTGTGTATTTATACTAATTAAATACAATTAAATACACTGTTCATTATGAAGAATAACTAGGATGCAAATTAGTCTGTGACGTCACCGATCGACTTTTTGAGCTTGCTTTAGCTACTTGGCTACTTTCTCCTGAAAAGAATTAGCAATGCTGAGTGCAGCAGGTTTTACGTGGTGGATTAATAGTCTGTGTACGGCTGGGTGGTTGTGTGGCTGTACGGCTGTGTGGCTGTGTGGGTTTACGGCTGTGTGGGTGTATGGCTGTGTGGGTGGACGGCTGTGTGGGTGGACGGCTGTGTGGCTGTGTGGGTGTATGGCTGTGTGGGTGGACAGCTGTGTGGGTGTGTGGGTGTATGGCTGTGTGGCTGTACGGCTGTGTGGGTGTGTGGCTATGTGGGTGGACGGCTGTGTGGGTGTGTGGGTGTATGGCTGTGTGGCTGTGTGGGTGGACGGCTGTGTGGCTGTGTGGGTGTATGGCTGTGTGGGTGGACGGCTGTGTGGGTGGACGGCTGTGTGGGTGTGTGGGTGTATGGCTGTGTGGGTGGACGGCTGTGTGGGTGTGTGGGTGTATGGCTGTGTGGCTGTGTGGCTGTGTGGGTGTATGGCTGTGTGGGTGGACGGCTGTGTGGGTGTGTGGGTGTATGGCTGTGTGGCTGTGTGGCTGTGTGGGTGTATGGCTGTGTGGGTGGACGGCTGTGTGGCTGTGTGGGTGTACGGCTGTGTGGCTGTGTGGGTTTATGGCTGTGTGGGTGGACGGCTGTGTGGGTGTGTGGGTGTATGGCTGTGTGGCTGTGTGGCTGTGTGGGTGTACGGCTGTGTGGGTGGACGGCTGTGTGGCTGTGTGGGTGTACGGCTGTGTGGCTGTGTGGGTTTATGGCTGTGTGGGTGTATGGCTGTGTGGGTGGACGGCTGTGTGGGTGTGTGGCTGTGTGGGTGGACGGCTGTGTGGCTGTGTGGGTGTATGGCTGTGTGGCTGTACGGCTGTGTGGGTGTGTGGGTGTATGGCTGTGTGGCTGTATGGCTGTGTGGCTGTACGGCTGTGTGGGTGTATGGCTGTGTGGGTGGACGGCTGTGTGGCTGTGTGGGTGTATGGCTGTGTGGGTGGACGGCTGTGTGGGTGTGTGGGTGTATGGCTGTGTGGCTGTGTGGCTGTGTGGGTGTATGGCTGTGTGGGTGGACGGCTGTGTGGCTGTGTGGGTGTACGGCTGTGTGGCTGTGTGGGTTTATGGCTGTGTGGGTGTGTGGGTGTATGGCTGTGTGGCTGTGTGGCTGTGTGGGTGTATGGCTGTGTGGGTGGACGGCTGTGTGGCTGTGTGGGTGTACGGCTGTGTGGCTGTGTGGGTTTATGGCTGTGTGGGTGTATGGCTGTGTGGGTGGACGGCTGTGTGGCTGTGTGGGTGTATGGCTGTGTGGGTGGACGGCTGTGTGGGTGTGTGGGTGTACGGCTGTGTGGCTGTACGGCTGTGTGGGTGTGTGGCTGTGTGGCTGTGTGGGTGGACGGCTGTGTGGCTGTACAGCTGTGTGGCTGTGTGGCTGTGTGGGTGTACGGCTGTGTGGCTGTACGGCTGTGTGGGTGGACGGCTGTGTGGCTGTACAGCTGTGTGGCTGTACGGCTGTGTGGCTGTGTGGGTGTACGGTTGTACAGCTGTGTGGCTGTGTGGCTGTACGGCTGTGTAGGTGTGTGGGTGATCAGGAACATACCAGTTTGTGGAAACACTGAACAAATTAAAATACAGCACAAACCCGTCCTACAGCTCTAGCTGTCCTGCTCACTGCACACACTCACCTCAAGGTTACACACACACACACACACACACACACACACACACACACACACACACACACACACACACACATCAATAAAATAATTAAAGACACTAACCAGCCCCAGACATGAACCCCACACCTCCGACAGTGACGCGCAAACACAATGATGCAGTGAAACATGGGGTTACAGTCGTTTCTGGCTGATTCTAATATTTATGAAATACAGGAAGTGGAAATGTGACTCGACTGGATTTCTTTCTTCCAACCAGACAGTCTGAATCTCACCTTCCCTCTGTACAGCACTACTGAATAATCAGTGCTGAAAAACTGCCCCAGAATAACCTCCTTCCCAACCTTTACACGTGTTCAGAAGTCTGAGGAGTCGGATGAAGACATGAAACTGAGTGAATGTATGCTGATTAGGGGAGAGCGGGGAGACTCTTTGTATTCTCATAAATTAATTTCAACTAATCAGGGTTTAGATTCCATCAGAATTCAATGTTGCCCTTTAGAGTGACCAGCTTCCTTTGGGGCTGAAGCTGGACGCTGCAGTAAAGTTTGTGCAGTTCAATATTTTATCAACTGAAACTTCAAAGTATTTGTTAGGAATTAAAGTCTGTAGCCGAGAGTGACCAGATATCATATTATTTATTAAACTTCAGTTCTGGAGAAAAACATTTAAGGATTTTTTTCCTAAATGTCCAGATGGGGAGAGTTGGGACAGTTCATCATCTTACAGGTTTTTTCTTGTGGTTTACAAATGTAAATTTTTTTTAATTGTTTGTTAAAAATGTGGGCGTGTCCCTGCATGAGGATGAATCTTATTTCATTCCTTCTTGAGAATGGAAGTGTTTTGTCAACTCAGGTTTTGGGTAAATGGACATTTTTCTATCGCTGTACCCAGGGCCGCTGACAGCTTTGGCTGGGCCCGGGACAAAATGCTCTGAATGGGCCCCCCCTAACAATGATTGCGGGCTAATGTGAATATTCTTAGCTTCAATCAGATATATGAAACACAATGTTATTAAGCCGTTGTGGTTATGAAATGATTCAATGCCCTGTGCGTTTGATATGGTGTTCAGTGTGACTTGCTCTCCCCTCGTTTGTAACATGAATTGCGTGCGGCGCGTGCCTTGGTTGGGGTTACTTTACGGGGCTGGAAAAAGTTGGCTGTCTTACCTGGCTCAGCTGCCCCACTGCCTTTGCTAGTACCTGCTGCATCATCCCAATCTTTTTTAAAATATTTATGCAGTGAGCCCCTGAGTCTCTTGGTTTCTTCCTCTCTTTTTCTCTTTTCTTTTCTTTTATTTTCTGTGCTCCTGACTTGTGCATGTTGGCAAATGGCACGCACGCTGATTGTCGAAGCGCTATGATCGAACGATGTCGTTTTTTTCCCCTTAATCAAAGAGTCAGACCAAACCATTTTTGCATTAGGGGTGGTAGGGGGTTCTTGACACCTTTTTCAAAGACAATAAAGGCAAAAGATCTAGAAATCCATTTATTGAATGCAAATATAGCACATTTCTCCCCCAAATCAACACATTTTGAAATGCAATAAAATAATTTAATTGCAACTTCATGAGAGCCCAGTTCTGGGCCCTCCCCATTCCTGGGCCCGGGACAACATACCCGTTTGCCCCCCCCCCCCCCCCCCCGTCGGCGGGCCTGGCTGTACCAACATTGCGTGTTCATACAGTCCATATGGGACATGTTTACAAGATCCATCCATCCATTATCTGTAGCCGCTTATCCTGTCCTACAGGGTCGCAGGCCTATCCCAGCTGACTATGGGCGAGAGGCGGGGTTCACCCTGGACAAGTCGCCAGGTATGTTTGCAAGATAATAAATAAAAATTAAACATGTAGGATTAAGCTAGGGATTTTATTTTTGTTACAAGTCTCCCAGCATAATGTCCTGTGTCTCCCCTCAATGTCTCATGTCTCCCTGTAAAAACTAATGACGGATAACGTGATCCTGAAGGCCAGTGTATGTGATGAGCTGAGAGACTGATGTTGTGCTAAGAGGGTTGAGTAAACGCTCTCTAATGCAGTATGAATGTGATGCGACCTGCAAAGAATTTCACACGATCTACGCAAGCTGAAAACTCGTCCCGTGTCTCTCTGCTCTCTCCATTGCCGAGTATGCCAAGTCTGCCGTGATGCACAGCGTGCATCTGAATAATCGGATTATGTTGTGTGTGTGTGTTGCGCGACTCTAACTGAGGACACAAGCTGCTCCTGCGACTCTGTGGGCTGGAGAGCAGAGTGTGGGATCTGTTAAGGGGCAAAAACTTTTGCGTGTTTGTGTACAATTATGTTCTGGCATGTCTGAGGTGTGTGTGTGTGTGTGGTTGCAGTTTCTCCTCCTCTGGCCGTGTTTCTGTTTAAAGGTTGGGGAAATTGCTGGAATGTTTGAGGCCGGTGCAGCAGGATGCAAGGTCCATTCCCGCTCCCTCCCACATGTGGGATCTGTTAGCGTGCAGGCAAGGCGATGGTTACCTAGGAGACCACTGCCCCTGGAAACATCCTTTACATATTACACTTTAAAGCTCTCTGAAGTGTGGGTGGAGCACAGAGGACGGCAGGACAAAGCTTCGGGTACTAATAGGCTTTTTATTGCCAGACTTTTCAGTATAACAGCCTAGTTTTTCTTTAGAGAAACACACACACACACGCTGTTCTAGTCCCGGGATGAGCTCTCCTCTGCTCTCCCTCTGCCTCCTTAAATAGGGCGCGGTTACTGGGAAGACACACAAAACACAGGTTAATTACCATCAGGTGTAGTGATTCTGCCACTCACCTTCCCTGGCTCCGCCCTCCTGTCACAGACCGGCGCTTGACCACGCCCCCGCTGCCACATACCCCCACCGCCCGACTCAGGCCGGGCGCCCGTCCGGCCCGCAGCCGACTCCCCCCCCCCCCTTGACGGGAGAGGAAGTCCGCCATGACCATCTGCGCCCCCGGCCTGTGGACCACCTTGAAATTGAAGGGTTGGAGTGCCAGATACCAACGGGTGATCCGCGCGTTGGCATCTTTCATGCGGTGGAGCCACTGGAGGGGCGCGTGGTCCGAACAGAGGGTGAAAGGGTGCCCCAGCAGGTAGTAACGGAGGGCGAGGACCGCCCACTTGATCGCCAGGCATTCCTTCTCAATAGTGCTGTAGCGCCCCTCACGCACCGACAGCTTCCTACTAATGTACAGGATGGGGCGGTCCTCCCCCTCCACCTCCTGGGACAACACCGCCCCCAGCCCTCTGTCCGACGCGTCGGTCTGCAACACAAAAGGGAGAGAGAAGTCAGGGGAGTGTAAAAGTGGCCCCCCACACAGTGCAGCCTTTACCTCAGAGAAAGCCCGCTGGCACTGCTCCGTCCACTGGACCGGATCTGGCGCCCCCTTTTTAGTGAGGTCAGTCAGCGGGCTGGTGACATCCGAATAATTAGGTATAAACCTACGATAGTAGCCAGCCAGCCCCAGGAACTGTCTCACCCCCTTTTTGGTCTTGGGCCTCGGGCAGGCCGCAATCGCTGCTGTCTTATTAATTTGGGGACGCACCTGCCCGTTGCCCAAGTGGAAGCCCAGATACCGTACTTCCACCCGCCCAATCGCACACTTCTTCGGGTTGGCAGTGAGACCCGCCCGCCTCAGCGACCTAAGGACGGCCCTCAGGTGTTGCAGGTGCCGCTGCCAGTCGTTACTATAAATGATAATGTCATCCAGATATGCGGCCGCATAGGTGGCGTGGGGCCGGAGGACCCTGTCCATCAGCCGCTGAAACGTAGCGGGCGCCCCAAACAGCCCAAACGGAAGTGTGACGAATTGGTGTAAGCCGAACGGTGTGGAAAAGGCCATTTTCTCCTGGGATAATGGAGTCAAGGGAATCTGCCAATATCCCTTCGTCAAATCCAGTGTCGAGTAAAAGCGAGCCGTGCCTAGTCGATCGAGCAGCTCGTCAATCCAAGGCATTGGGTACGCGTCGAATTTAGACACCGCGTTGACTTTTCTATAGTCCACACAGAACCGGACCGACCCGTCGGCCTTGGGTACCAAGACCACCGGGCTGCTCCAGTCACTGTGGGACTCCTCGACGATGCCCATTTCGAGCATGGTCTGAAGTTCTTCCCGAACCACCTTTTTTTTGTGTTCGGGTAGCCTGTAAGGGCGGCTACGCACTACCACCCCCGGGGGCGTCTCTATGTGGTGTTCTATGAGGTTAGTGCGACCGGGCAGGGGCGAGAACACATCCGAAAACTTGGCCTGCAACTGGGCGACCTCTGTGAGTTGGGTCGGGGAGAGGTGGTCTCCACAGGGGACCGGAGAGGTACGTGATGCCAATGTCCCTTTTTGAACCTCCGGCCCCAGCTCCGCCTTCTCCGGAACTACCGACACCAATGCCACGGGGACCTCCTCGTTCCAGAGTTTAAGCAGATTGAGGTGGTAGATCTGTAGCGCCCCCTCCCTGTCCGTTCACCTTACCTCATAGTTGACGTCCCCGACTCGCCGTGTGACCTCAAAGGGTCCTTGCCACTTGGCGATTAATTTGGAGCTCGATGTGGGCAATAGTACGAGTACCTTATCTCCCGGAGTGAACTCTCTAAGGCGCGTGCCCTTGTTGTACAGGTGGGCTTGCCGTTCCTGGGTCTGCCGCAAATTCTCCTGAGTTAGGTGGGTGAGCGTGTGGAGTTTTGCGCGCAGGTCCATAACGTATTGAATTCGTTTTTACTCTGTGAAGGTCCCTCCTCCCAGTTTTCCCGCAGCACATCTAAAATGCCGCGCGGCTTACGCCCGTATAACAATTCAAATGGGGAGAACCCCGTGGAGGCTTGGGGGACCTCTCGCACTGCAAATAACAAGGGTTCGAGCCATTTATCCCAGTTACGTGCGTCCTCACTTACGAATTTTTTAATTATATTCTTGAGGGTGCGATTGAACCGTTCAACTAAACCATCCGTTTGTGGGTGATAAACGCTGGTGCGGATCGGCTTAATACCCAATAGCCCGTACAGTTCGCTCAGTGTTCGTGACATAAACGAGGTGCCTTGGTCAGTCAGAATCTCTTTCGGGATTCCAACCCGGGAGATGACGTGGAAGAGGGCCTCTGCAATACTGCGTGCTGCGTGCTGAGATATTGCGAAGAGGCACCGCTTCCGGGTATCGCGTTGCATAGTCCACCAGAACCAATATAAAGCGGTACCCTCGTGTTGACCGATCTAATGGCCCGACGAGATCCATCCCAATTCTTTCGAATGGGGTCTCGATTAATGGTAGGGGGCGCAAAGGCGCTTTTGGAATGGCCACTGGATTTACTAACTGGCATTCGCGGCACGCCGTACACCACTTACGGACATCGCCGCGAATCCCCGGCCAATAGAATCGGGCCATTATCCGGGCTAGTGTCTTATCCTGCCCTAGGTGTCCAGCCATGGGATTAAAGTGAGCCGCCTGAAATACCAATTCCCGGTGGCTCTTTGGAATTAACAGCTGTGTGACTCGCTCTTTCGTCTGAGTGTCCTGCGTCACTCGGTATAATCTATCCTTCATAATAGAAAAATAGGGGAAGGACGGGGTGGCGTTCGGCTGGAGCGTTTGACCATCGATTACTCTCACTTGGTCAAACGCATGTCGCAGAGTCTCGTCTCGCGATTGTTCTAATGGGAAGTCCGCGAGGGATTCCCCAACAGAAAGAGGAGGAGCCGGCAGCTCCTCACTCTGTCGCGGAGATGACGTAGACAGCTCTGCGACAGCAGCTCCAGCCAAAGCGACACCGGGACCTCCCCCTGTCAAATGGCAGGACCCACTCTTTACTAGGCACGTCATTAAACCCCGAAATCCCGGCCAATCAGTCCCCAAAATTAAAGAGTGGGTAAGGCGAGGATTAACCGCCGCCTTCACTATAGATTTTTCCCCTCTGAAAAATATGTGGACCGACACCAAAGGGTAGCTGTGAACATCCCCGTGCACACACAACACCTTCACCCCCTGTGCTCCCCCCAATGCCTCGTCTTGCACCAGGCTTTGGCGGATCGAGGTCTGATTGCAACCAGAATCCACCAACGCCTGATATGTAGCCCCTTGTACACTCACCGGTATGCGATATGCTCCGGCCCGATCGAGGGCAGCTTCTGGCGCGTCGGGGATCCGCACCACCGCGCCCACCTCCATTGCTGCGCACTGTTGCTGCCGGTGGCCCGGTTCCCCGCAGCGCCAGCAAACCGGCCCGGGCTTTCCCTCTGCACCGGTGCTCTGGGGGTCACTCACCTGAGGGGGGGGAGAGACAGACACAGAAGGGAGAAACAGGAGGGCACCACAGGTGCGGCGGGCCGGCTGGGGTGGAGCCGGCCCCCGCCTCCGTGGTGGGGGAATGGGGCGAGGACGGGACACAGAAGGGAGGGGAGAAAGAGAGAGAGAAGAGGAGAGAAGACGTCGTCGGTTGTCCTGCCGCCGGAACAGCCGCCAAATGATCCTCCGCCAGTCCTACTGCCTGATCCAGCGACGCCGGGCGGTGGCACTGGACCCACTCCGCGGTTCCGGCTGGTAAGCAGGCGATGAACTGCTCCAGCACCACTTGATTGATGATTCCCTCGGCGTCGCGATTGTCGGCCCTCAGCCACCGCCAGCAGGCGTCCCGGAGCTGCTGGCCGAACGCGAACGGCCGGCCGACTTCCTCCAACCGCAGTGCGCGGAAGCGCTGGCGCTGTTGTTCTGGTGTGCGCCCCACGCGCTGGAGGATGGCCCGGCGAAGGTCCGCGTAGGCCAGCCGGCGGTCGGCGGGGAGCTGTAGTGCGGCCAGCTGCGCCTCTCCCGTCAGGAGGGGGAGGAGGCGCGCCGCGCGCTGCTCCATCGGCCACCCCGAGGCTTCGACGACCTGCTCAAACAGTGTGAGAAATGCCTCGGGGTCGTCCTGCGGGCCCATCTTGGTCACGGTGAGGGGAGACGGGCCCGCGGCCGGGGCGCTGGTGGACCTCGCCGATGCGAGGAAATGCCGGAACGCCTCGCGATCTTCCTGCTGGGCCAGCACCAGGGCTTCGAAGCGCCGCTCTTGCTCCTTTCGGAGCGTGACGAGTGCCTGGTGCTGGCTTTGCTGAGCCGTGGCGAGGGCGTGGACCAGGTCCGTGAACGGGGAGGATTCCATGGGGCTGCGAGGTTGGTGCTCCACCTTGTCCCGGGTTCCGGCACCACTGTAAAGCTCTCTGAAGTGTGGGTGGAGCACAGAGGACGGCAGGACAAAGCTTCGGGTACTAATAGGCTTTTTATTGCCAGACTTTTCAGTATAACAGCCTAGTTTTTCTTTAGAGAAACACACACGCGCTGTTCTAGTCCCGGGATGAGCTCTCCTCTGCCTCCTTAAATAGGGTGCGGTTACTGGGAAGACACACAAAACACAGGTTAATTACCGTCAGGTGTAGTGATTCTGCCACTCACCTTCCCTGGCTCCGCCCTCCTGTCACAGACCGGCGCTTGACCATGCCCCCGTTGCCACATACACATATCCGTACACACAAGTTCTTGTAGCACAGCTCTCTCTCTCTCACACACACACACACACGGACAATTGTCGGGTTGTGCAGCAGCTTAAGTGGATTTTCTGAGCTCTACACTGAGATTATTAAAATCACCTGTGTGTAGGTCACACCTCTGAGGTTGCCAGATCTGAATTTTTGATCACATCTTGACAATTTCCATCCATCCATTATCTGTAGCTGCTTATCCTGTTCTGCAGGGTCACAGCCAAGCTGGAGTCTATCCCAGCTGACTACGGGCAAGAGGCGGGGTTCACCCTGGACAAGTCGCCAGGTCATCGCAGGTCTCGACAATTTTCTTTAAACAAAAACACTCGCATTTAAACACAAAAAAATAAGGTATAGAAAATACGGACCCAATAACGAAAGTGTGTTTTTTATTTTGTTGTCAAATGAAACATGGTGCAACATAAATATGGGATGAATCGGAATGCAGTCTCTGTATACAGGCCTGTTTTACAAACAAACAAATAAATAAATGAGATCTAGTTCATCCTGTACATGATGGTAGAGTCGTGAGTGATTAAATTTTTTTGGTTATTTTTTATTTAATGATACAAAGGTATAATATAAATTATAAATAAATTTGTACATTATAAATATAATACAATAAATATTACAATTTGAGTTAATTGATTGAATGCTTAATATAAATATATAATCTACAATATTTTTTATTCATTGTAACATTACTATTGATTACTAATTACAAGCATCTATTAAATCACTAAATATTATTAGTCAATATAAGAGTTATTATTATTATTATTATTACTATTATTATTATTATATTTTAAACTGTGTATAGTATCTCATCTCATCTCATTATCTGTAGCCGCTTTATCCTTCTACAGGGTCGCAGGCAAGCTGGATCCTATCCCAGCTGACTACGGGCGAAAGGCGGGGTTCACCCTGGACAAGTCGCCAGGTCATCACAGGGCTTGTGTATAGTATATATTTTATATTTAAATATTTCAAATCGAAACATTTACTCTAGTTACTAATTTTAATTAAAATGATTGAAGGAAATTTGACTGATTTCAGGGGAATTTTGTGTCTTTTGAGAAATAAGTAATTAAAGAAGGTAAAATTATAATAAAACGTATTAAGCAATTTTTAATGTTTAATGATCTTGTAAACTGCAAAGATATTTTAAAATAAAATTGATATCTTTTATTAAGGGCGGCACGGTGGTGTAGTGGTCAGTGCTGTCGCCTCACAGCAAGAAGGTCCGGGTTCGAGCCCCGTGGCCGGCGAGGGCCTTTCTGTGCGGAGTTTGCATGTTCTCCCCGTGTCCGCATGGGTTTCCTCCGGGTGCTCCGGTTTCCCCCACAGTCCAAAGACATGCAGGTTAGGTTAACTGGTGACTCTAAATTGAGCGTAGGTGTGAATGTGAGTGTGAATGGTTGTCTGTGTCTATGTGTCAGCCCTGTGATGACCTGGCAACTTGTCCAGGGTGAACCCCGCCTTTTGCCCGTAGTCAGCTGGGATAGGCTCCAGCTCGCCTGCGACCCTGTAGAACAGGATAAAGCGGCTACAGATAATGAGATGAGATGAGATCTTTTATTAAATTCAAAAATTTAATTCACATTTTATTTGTCACACACACAATCATACACAGTAGGGAAGGAAAAAAATCTGTATAAATATTATAGTCAGCATACAGTGAAAATATTATAAATGTATTAATTACTCGGTTAATTTTACTCTGCCATCATTCAGTCTGTTCTCTGCTCTTCCATCACTGTTTGGTTTGGATCGGTCACCAAACAGGACAAGAACAGACTGCAACAGACAATAAGGTCTGCAGAGAAAATTATTGGTGTCAACCTGCCCTCCATCCAAGACCTGTACCTGTCCAGAGTCAGGAAACGGGCAGGTAACATCTCTGCAGGCCCATCACACCCTGGTCACAAACTGTTTAAACTTCTCCCCTCTGGGAGACGCTACAGATCACTGTACGCAAAAACAACCAGACACAAGAACAGCTTTTCCCCTCAGGCGGTCTCTGTGATGAACAGCTAAAACCGGACTCAAATATCAGCAACATCAACTGTGAAATATCTGCACACTCATACCGTCATTCTGTGCACACTGTATATTTATATTTATATTTACTAATTCATCCTTGCACTATGCTGTCTATACATATATTTACCCTTCTACATGTACATAGAGTTTTGTTTTTGTCTATGCTTTTTATCTGTTTGTACTAAGACAGCTAAGTGAAACCGGAGTCAAATTCCTTGTGTGTGTTCACATACCTGGCAAATAAAGTTATTATTATTATTATTATTATTATTATTATTATTATGAGATGATGGAGTAAAATATCAGCCTGATTTTTCCCCCTTATTTTCACCTTCATTTTAGAAGCAGGTACTTTTTATAAATCAATCCGATGAAGAAATATGTGATAAATGTAAGACGATTTTTTTTAGCTCACTGGCTGTAGGGCGATGAACTACTGCCATCACGCTGCGTCCATCTGTCTGTCCATCCACAATTCACAAAAATCGCGCCTCCTCCCTCAGTGTTCAATGGATTTTGATTCTGATTGTTTTGTTTTTTTGAAGATCTCATCAGTCTGCACAAAATTTACTCCCTGGTTTTGTGATTTCTCATTAATGAGTTGCTAATTAGGCCAGTTAATGAACTTTAAGGAAAATCGCTGCTCCTCACTGAGGCTACATCCACACGACAACGGCAACGAGATGTTATTAAAAAAAATATCGCGTCCACATGGGCAACGGATCAGTAAAATATCAGGTCCGTATGGCAACGCAATGCTTGCTGAAAACGATGCAATACACATGCCACACCTCTAGGTGCGCTGTAAGACGGTCCCATTGGAGACACCAGGACAATAGAAGAAGTAAGGACGCATGTGCATAAACTATTATGCGCGAGACTTCATATTAGCCACAAAGTCAGGAAAATCTGCTTGTAAAATTATGTTATAATGACCAAATACAATGAAAAGTATTTTTCCAGTCTCACCTGTGAAAGGTAATCCCATGTGATCTCGTTTGGACGGCAAACCTGTTGGTACAGTTAAACGCAGCACATGAATGAGGCATCTTTATTCTCCGCTTTGCCCCATCCAATATGGCGGCGAGGATGACGTATGATTCTACGCGGAAGGCGGCGTCTTTAATGGTCCGGAATAAATTGAATGCTACATGTTGATGGATTAATTTGTTCTTCTACGCCCTTTTTGAGGAATGTATTGTAGGACTTAAACCAACATCTGAAGAGGTGAGATCGCTCCTTTTTTTCCCTATTTTTGCTGGCGGGATTGACTCTCTCTCTCTCTCTCTCTCTCTCTCTCTCTCTCACTTTGCACCATTACACAATAAATATTCACAGTGAAAATATTTTGTAAGCGCGTTTCATGAACCAAGTTATAGGATTTGTTGACAACTCGCATCGAGTTTGTTACACTTCTACCCGGCGTGAAGCACTGACAGTCATGTGGTTGTGACTTCATCATAAACAAATCCGTTCTACTCATCCAGACGACTTCGCAACGGTGCCATTGCCAGATCTTTCCACTCTGGAACCCGTTCTCAAAAAATTTCGTTGTGGGGCACCCAAAACACCGGTGCCGTGTGGACGCCAGGCTGAAATGATAAACAATTTTATCAGATTCACCTGAATCCATTGCTGTGTGGACAGGGCCTTAGTGTTCAATGGATTTTGATTCTGATTATTTTGTTCAGAAGATTTAATTGTTGTCATGAAGAACAACTGAGCTGATTATAACCGAGTCTGGTTTCTCATGGTACGGCCGTGTGAGCTTCTGCCTTGCTGACACTCTGGTTGGTTTCTGCAGCGTCTCGTCTGAGATGTTGCTGTTTTTTGCACCTGAATACGGGAATTCCAAACTAAAGGTTAAAACTCTTCTCCTCTGGACTCCACTCATCACATACCTGTATATAATCAGCCACACACACACACACACGCTAATTGTTTTCCGTGTGTACTGTGCTGTAGCTAACAGGCCACATGTTTATTATCATCGCATCCATGTGTTTCTCTCACATTCACTCTGTTCCAGTGACGCGTCGCCTCGGTTTGTGTTTCCAGATCCAGAACAATTCCGATGTGGAATTGCGTTGGGGATGAACTTATCAATGTGGCTTTTGTTTCCTTTTCTTCCTCTCTCTGAATATTACAGAGCAACTGGATGCTGTTTTTGTGTTTACACTTCTGGGATAATTTACAAATTTCTTTTTAAATTCCTAACACGGAAACATGTCACATGATTCAGACACCACCGTTACTAATGATGTGTTTTTTTTTTTGTTGTTGTTGTTCCTGACTGAATATGATGGTTTTTGGTACTCATCACTATCTATACTTTCACTGAAATGAAAAGGCTGCTAGGGATGTGACGATATGACAAAAATATCATATCGCAATACCTGAAGATGATTTCTATGATGCACAATACTTATCAGGATATACTGCATCATTTATCTAAATAACTATCTGTCGTAAAAACAGCAGCAGCACTGCATTAAAACTGTAACAATTCAGAAAAAACAAGTCTGATGCTACTTTTTATTTAATGGCTATAAAAATTGTAACAAAGCAAAAGAAAAACCAAAAAAACCAAAACCATCAAATAAACTGCTTCCAGTCAGTTAGCATTTTAATTTGGAATTATTAAAATCATAATGTTAAAAAGACATCACAGTACCGACAATATCTTAGAAAACTGTATCGTGGGGGCGTCGTGGCTCAGGTGGATAAGGCGCCATACCATAAATCCGGGTACCCAGGTTTGATTCCGGCCCGAGGTCATTTCCCGTATCCCTCCCCGTCTCTCTCTCCTGCTCGTTTCCCGTCTCTACACTGTCCTATCCAATAAAGGTGCAAAAAGCCCCAAAAAAATCTTTAAAAGAAAATTGTATTATGATGTATTGATATCATGATATTCGTATTGTATCGTCACATTGCCCAACCCCTGTAACCTACTGAATGAATATTAATGAGTCAGTGACATCACACAAAATTTTACTTAAGTGAGTAGATTTTAAATAAAACGTATTAGACAATGATTTATATTAATATACTTTAAACTTCTGTGTTTGTGTTTTTAAAGGTTCATTTTGAAAAGGATGCCGAATCATCGAAGAATTATTTTTGCAGTTGTCATTTTTTAAACCATGTAAAACAGTAAAACGGTTAAAGCCGAGTGAAGAGAGTCACGTGACCAGAGTAGAGCATCTAGCTAGACGAGTTTAATCGGGGTTAAGATCCTTCGTGTCTTCACTGAGCTTTATTTTATGTATGAAGTATCATGGGCCTCTTATCGCTCGTCACAACCCAAAAACCCCACCCACATTTGGATCAGAACACGACTTTGATGTTTCTTTCTTCTCAGAAATTCAATAAAAGTCCAATAAATATGACCTCCCTTTTCACCCCTGACCCCACGGTTACCCCAGTCACAGTTTTATTGCGAGGAATCAAAAAGCTAAATTCTGTTAAAGGGCCCTTCGATCTGTAACATAGACAGTCCATAACATTTATGTTTATATTTACAGAATTTAGCAGATTCGTTGATTTATTGAGAGCATTGTAAACCTGGCCTCTGATCTTACCCAACATTTATACAAGCAAGCAGTGTTGCCAAATAATCTCACCAGAAGTCACTATTATCTCTGAAATCTCACTAAAAGTCACTAGATTGCGTCGGTGAAAGGTGATTTTTTTCCCCTTGTTTGATAACAAGAACACAGATTGCAGGAGTCACCAAATTTGTCGCTAGATAAGATTTTTAATCATGAGGGAAGGTCAGAAAGTCACTAAATCTAGTGAAAAGTCACTAAATTGGCAACACGGCAATAAGTAACAAAGTGACTGACTGACGTTTGTTTGCGACACAGATCTGTGAATTCAGTTCACAACATTTGAATACATTTTCTTAATTCTATGCAATTTCAGCTGGAATGATTTCTCAGGACACGCCCACGGTGCGTGTGGTCTGATGTGTCTTTGGTTCCCTGCTTAGTTCCTACCTGCGATTAGTTCTGGTTTACTGTTTAACGCAAAAATTGAAGAACTTAAAAACATAGTTTCATCTTATCCTGTTCCATACGACCTCTTAAAAATGTGTGATGTAGAGACGTTATGAAGCTGAATAAAGCTCGGCAGGAAGCGGCTGAAATCGTTGGTGCCTCTGATGAGTTCAGAGCGAACAGAGTTGACTCACTGTGCTAATCTAATCTGAGAACGAAGCTGAGAGTAACGCGGAGATTTCCACCCTGATTAGTGCGTTTGTTTAATTTACGTTTACCTAGCTGACTCTAGAAGTGATATATAAAGTAGCTACTGTGTACAGGCCACGCCCACACCATCAACAACAGGAGTGGGTTATACACATGCTAGCATGAGCGTAGGGTTGTGAGATCTCGCTTAGCACCGTCATCTTCATGAAGTCCTCAAAGCTCTTTTGTTAGGATGACATCAAGAGGGATGAGCTCAGCGGGGGGCTATGAGAGGGAGAGAATCTGCATCAGTTTAAACTTCACTACACACACACACACACACACACACACACAGCTCGACTTGCGTGGTGACTCTGAGGAGGAGAATAAAGGGAGTGTGTATTGATAGTGAATGGAGTTCTCCTCTCAGCCTGCTGAGAAAAAGTAAACATCTCAGAGAGGCTTCAAAAGAGTCACACGCCTCCGAGCTCGCACGTGTGTGTGTGCGAGAGAGAGAGACACTTTTTAAAAAATATAGTAATTCTGATTATATCACAGCGCTGTAGAGTTTTGGACTCTGATTGGTCAGAAGGTGTTGATTAATTCTCTCTAACAGCAGCTCTGAGAGTAGAGCAAGTTTATATTAATGCTCTCATTCTGATACGTTACCGTTTCTATAGTAACGGCTCGTTTACAGGGATTCATACATGGTTAGTTTTTTCTTTTTTATCAGACATCTAGTTTTAGGTTTGTTTACCTGACATGTTTACCTGGCGGCACGGTGGTGTAGTGGTTAGCGCCGTCGCCTCACAGCAAGAAGGTCCAGGTTCGAGCCCCGTGGCCGGCGAGGGCCTTTCTGTGCGGAGTTTGCATGTTCTCCCCGTGTCCGCGTGGGTTTCCTCCGGGTGCTCCGGTTTCCCCCACAGTCCAAAGACATGCAGGTTAGGTTAACTGGTGACTCTAAATTGAGCGTAGGTGTGAATGTGAGTGTGAATGGTTGTCTGTGTCTATGTGTCAGCCCTGTGATGACCTGGCGACTTGTCCAGGGTGAACCCCGCCTTTCGCCCGTAGTCCGCTGGGATAGGCTCCAGCTTGCCTGCGACCCTGTAGAAGGATAAAGCGGCTAGAGATAATGAGATGAGATGAGATGTTTACCTGACATGTTTCTGAGGAAGACGACAGTTACGTACATCGAAACATGTCAGGTAAACAAACCTAAAACTAGATGTCTGATAAAATAGAAAAAACTAACCATATCTAATATAAGACATAATGCATGTAATTGAGAGGGATTCATACAGCTGATGTACATACTAGAAAATTGTGTAATTGTTGCCATGGTGAAGTTTTCTGTGTGTAACGTGTGGAAGGAGACTCCAGTGTCAGAACTTTAAGCTTTCCAACATCTTCAGGACCAAGAAAGAGTTTATGCTGCTTTGCAGTTTCTCAGTAACATGACGGAACAAGCTGTGTTTTTTTTCCCCGTTTTTTTTCCCTGCTAACGTTGATTATTTGTCTGATTTGTCTTTCTGTCTGTTTTTTCAGGAACTGGTGTCCTCAGACCGTGACTAAAACGGTGACGTGTCAGGTGCAGAATGGGACGACTTTACAGCGGGTTTATCAGACGTGCAGGTGGCCACAGGGTTGCTCTAGTGGCAGGTAACGTAACACACACACAGTATAGATAGTTTTCACTGACGTCACGGCATTCTGGGGAACGCCCTCCAGCCGCCATCTTGTGGGGCAAACAAAATGGACCATCCCATTACCGGCTACGTTATCTCGGACAAATTTATGAAGTTATATAGTCAGTTTTCTAAAATAAAGATCAATGTCGGCAAAATCAAGCAAACAGAAGTATATAGATACATTAGACGACATCTCACGACAACGGTATGCAGCCAAACTGGCCTTGATTGGGGGAATTGACCCCTACGAAGTGGACAAAGATGCATTTTCAAGTGACTATCGCAGGGCTGCCAAAGCCTGAAACTGCCAAAGCCTGCTCCAAAGCCTGAAACTGACTTCATCAAACTTTAAAGGCTGTCTGATATATGCAACTTTATATATTCACAGCGCGCCTTTTGGCGGATGCCGCCTTTTTCATGGCTGAATCGCGCAGATCCGATTTTTTTAGGGGGGGCGTTGGAGTGTCTGATCATAATTTCAAAGTAAATTCTGTATTAAAATGACTAAATAAGCAAATCCGTTACAGTCCATGAAACAGGAAGTATAAGGATGAGAAAAAAATAGTTTAAATCGGAAAGCTGCGCACATTTGCGCAGTCCTGCACACCGCTCAGGCTGCACAAATGTGCGCAGCTTTCCGATTTAAACTGTTTTTTCTCATCCTTATACTTCCTATGTTTCATGGACTGTAACGGATTTGCTTATTTAGTCATTTTAATACAGAATTTACTTTGAAATTATAATCAGACACTCCAACGCCCCCCCCCCCCCCCCCAAAAAAAAAAAAAATTCGGATCTGCCCAATTCAGGCGGCATCTGCCAAAAGGCGCGCTGTTTGCATCCCAAACACAAATGAAATCATACAGAATAGACCTAAAATGTTTTTCAAAAATGACCCTTGCGTGAGTGGTGACAAGTGTCAAATAGAAACGTGACAAACGAGCGATATTAAGTGTACATTACAATGTAAACGTACACTCAGCGGTTCCAGTTAGGCATTCTCCAGAGATTGTTCACATGATGTTTTGGTTTCCAAAAACAAACTTAAACACAATTGATTGTTTATTTAAACAAATTACCACTTATTAAATGATCGGAGCAGACTTTGCTGTGTTTGGAAGGCTGATAATCCTTGCGGTTGATTCTCGCAAGCCATAGATTTCTCCTTTGTATGCTGAGTTTGTTTGCTTGCCTTCGTGCTCCCGTACAGTGGGAATTCCATAAAAGCTCCGCTTGACTTCATCATCTGACCTATTATGACAGCCATGAATACAACAGGTGTGCACCATTGCTAGCTTTAAATAGCCTGCTTGGGTTCTTTTGAAGACTTTGTACTCGCGTGTTACAATGTGTGCTCAGTCACCCGTACGGTAAGCTTGACCCGCAAGATGGCCGCCACTAGGGAATCCCCGACTCTGTGACGTCATGTGAAAACTATCTATTAGTGAGAGTTTATTCACACATTGTTGACTGTGTGTGTGTGTGTGTGTGTGTGTGTGTGTGTAGTTACCGTACAGTGGTCCGACCCTCCTTTAAAGTGGTGTATCGCACTGTCACAGCTCTGGAGTGGAAGTGCTGCCCCGGGTTCAGTGGAGTGCACTGTGAGGAAGGTAAGACTGACCTGAGATCAGCTGATAGTGGACACACAGTTACATACCAGAGTGTGTGGCAGAGAGAGAGAGAGAGAGAGAGAGTGTAACAGAGCAGAGTGTATGAGTGTGTATTGTATCTCTGACATACGTACAGAGGCCACGCCTCCTTCACCTCCTACACTAGGGCATGTAGTCTGCGTGTGTAGAGCCGTATGGGCAATTGTGTGTGTTCTCTGTGAATACATGCAGTGTTGTGTTTCATCTTCGCCAGAAGAGTTTCACCATTCACTACCTCCATCTCTCTCTCTCTCTCTCTCTCTCTCTCCTTCAGATTCTTCTCGTCTCTCAGTAAGTCTTCCTGTCTCTCAGTCTCTTGTGTTTCCTGATGTATTTTCAGATGGTGCTGATTTCGAGCCCCTCCTGCAAGTGTGTGTGTGTGTGTGTGTGTGTGTGTGTGTGTGTGTGTGTGTGTGTGTGTGTGTGTTTTAAAGTCGATCCACTCTTCAGTTTTCATCTGTCTATTCAGAAAAGAAAAAAGAAACGGTGTCTGTGAACACGCTGTGTCTGTCAACACATCACACTTCCACATGCAAACACTCTGGCCTCAGTGGTGTATTTAGTGTGTGTGTGTGTGTGTGTGTGTGTGTGTGTGCTGTAATTGGTGTGAGTGACAGGTTTAAGAGCCCACAGGAGGAGCAGGTCTGCGCTCGCTGAGTGATTTGGGGATTAATTCAGTTTAACAACAGGGATGTGGTCACTGATTTAAAGACACCAATAAAAAGTTTGTGTGTGTGTGTGTGTGTGTGTGTGTGTGTGAGAGAGAGAGAGAGAGAGAGAGACTCTTCTGGTAGCTGCCTGGTTGTCTGACCCACAGCGCGACACACAGCTGTCAGAATTCTTAAAAAGGTTTCCTCTAAGTTCCTGAGAAGGTTCCTGGGTTCCGAAAAAGGTGCCAATCCGATTTCCAAGGTCAGTCGAATTAAGGAAAGGCACGTCACTCCGACACTCTCTCTCTCAGGTATTTTAACCAGAGGAACCTTTTTTTCTTTTCAAAGAACTTTTACAGCTGCTTTATGGCCAGAAATTAAACTTTTTCCGGGTTTTTTAAATCACACCTTGTGTTTTTGAGAATTGATGCTGCTTCCTTTCTAGTGACCAGAAAATTGTGAGGTGTGAGTTTACAGATCCGCAGTTAAACCGGACCCTCATCAGCTCGGTTCTGTTCCTAGACTTGGTTCTGCTCAGGCCATGATGCTGTTGTGGAGATGAAGCCAGAATGAATGCATATAAACCGTGTGTGTGTGTGTGTGTGTGTGTGTGTGTGTGTGTAGTGAGTGTGGTGGTGTGCATCAAGCTCCTGGAGCTGAGGAGTGTCTTTAACGCAGCCCTGAAGTGCAGGTCTGGACCTCCAGAGTCGCGTAATAACGTGTGATTTCAGCAAACAGATCTCCTCAGACGAAGTGTCTTGTTCTGTACGTTACCCTCACCAGAGGAAGATGGTGAGGAAGGGGTGGGGCTTTATCCTGGGCTGCGGGTGAGTTAATGAAAGATTTGTTTAGAGGAAAGGGAAGATGGAGACGTGTGTGTGTGTGTGTGTGTGTGTGTGTGTGTGTGTGTGTGTGTGTGTGTGTGTGTGTAGTCTGTAAGAGGAGTTAATTTAACATCTTATCTTTGCATTAGGAATCACGGCGTGATCAAAGGCACGGCTAAGTGGAACGGACGTCCTGGTTCTGTAGCCCGCTGTTTTCTCTTCTCTCCCTCTCTCTCTGTCATCAGGATTCTTTTCTCCGCATCACTGATGACAGAAAACTAATAAACACTGTCATGATGAAAGAGACGAGATTCAGCGCTTTATGAGGATCAAGTGTCTCTGGAATGACAGGAATAATTTGCACTTTTAATCTCGTAGGGATGTGTGTGTGTGTGTGTGTGTGTGTGTGTGTGTGTGTGTGTGTGTGTAAGTGAAATTAGATACATAATTAAGACTCGAGACACATCAGTCGCGTTTTTTTCCCCCCAGACTCAGCACAAGGACCAGAACCTGTCCTTTCCTGCTCGTCAGTACTGATATCACTGCTGATGCTGAAAGAATCGATCAGAGATGGACAGTCTGTGTGTTCTGGAGCAGTGTGTTTGTAACAAGTGAAACAGTCACATCTGTTTGATTAAACATCTGTTTCAGGAGGCGTGCTGAGAGAATGTGGAGTGGAATATACCGTCATTTACTCATGAGAAGAAGACGAGCTTAGACTGATTCAAACAGTGTATGTGAGATCAGACAGTGTGGAGAATGAATTTGCTCTAAGACCCGTCTGTCTCTGCGTCTAGAGAGAGAGAGAGAGAGAGAGAGAGAGAGAGTGAGTGTGTGTGTGTGTGTGTGAAAGAGGAAGCTGGAGAATTCATGTCCAGTCTGTGAGGGCTCGTCTACTTTGGACCTTCAGCTTGCTAAGCGATATCTGAGTTCAGTTCAGACACACAGGCAGTAAATAAGGAAGGAAGTCAATAAGTGCGTAAGGAAGGAAGGAAGGAAGGAAGAAGCAACAGATTTATTTTCATACGTAAAGGAAGCACTACTGAGTCTTTCTGAGAAAACACAAACAGCATAAATCATTTATGAAGGAAGGAAGAAGGAAAGAAAGAAAGTTGAACAGACCTACAAGAAACAAAAACAAACCTACAAAGAAAGTGTAAAATGATGGCGTTGCTGTAAGCAGGGTCACTGGTACCCCTTTTCCACCAACAGAGTACGGGTTCCGTTCTGGTTCATGCACCATATTTTGAACTGTTTGGAGCATTTTGACCAAAAATAAATTGATCAGAACCTGAAAAGTTTGTTCCCAGCTGACACCAAAATATCACTGTTTTTTCCAGCGTGAACTGTGACATCATCAGTGGGCGTGTCATTAGTTTGGCGAGGAAGCAGAGCGCAGTGATTGAGAACGCAACAGAAAAGGAAACAGCTTCAGAAAATATGGGATGAGAACAAATATCTGTAATAACAGAACAAAAGCTCGCAGGGAATCAGTGCACACTGTAAAACATTTCAAATTGGTTTAACTTGGAAATGCAAGTTCATCTGCTGCCTTGAAAATTCAAGTTAACTCAATTTGACGATTATCTTCGTTTCAACTCAGAAAAAGTCTCAATTACTCAAGACAACTAAGTAATTTAAGTCTAACCTTTGAAAACTTGCACAGATTAGTTCAAATTAAAACACTTTTCAGAGCTCATTGAGTTAAAGAGTAAAATTAAATGGACAGAACTAAACACGGCTGAAATGTTTTACAGTGCACTCCGTCATCTTGCTACGACTGTTTACTCCCATTGTGAATTATGCCACGCCCTCTGTTCATGACGCATGCTGGATTACAATGGTTCTGATCACAACTGGTGAAAACATGGGCCGGTTCACTTTCACCAAGGTTCAGAGACTGCGCTTTCATTTCCTTCGTGATCCAGCGTCTCTCAGCAGTGAGCTTGTTAGCAGTGCATCTTGGTAAATCCAGGCAGCTTTATGGTAATGAGCCATGATGCAGTTTGGCAGCAACCAGTCAGAATTTAGAAGCGCTTCACTCTAAAGAATCCTACAGAACACAGTCGTGCACATTTTGGTTCCGTTCAAACCATTCACACATAGCTCACCATGGAGGAGAAGCTGATCACTGCGGTGGTGAGGTTCCACGTTATCGCTGATGTTTCCTTGTTTTCAAATACACTACCGTTGAAAAGTTTGGGGTCACTTTGAAATGTCGTTATTTTTGAAAGAAAAGCACTGTTCTTTTCAATGAAGATCACTTTAAACTAATCAGAAATCCACTCTATACATTGCTAATGTGGTAAATGACTATTCTAGCTGCAAATGTCTGGTTTTTGGTGCAATATCTCCATAGGTGTATAGAGGCCCATTTCCAGCAACTCTCACTCCAGTGTTCTAATGGTACAATGTGTTTGCTCATTGCCTCAGAAGGCTAATGGATGATTAGAAAACCCTTGTACAATCATGTTAGCACAGCTGAAAACAGTTGAGCTCTTTAGAGAAGCTATAAAACTGACCTTCCTTTGAGCAGATTGAGTTTCTGGAGCATCACATTTGTGGGGTCGATTAAATGCTCAAAATGGCCAGAAAAATGTCTCGACTATATTTTCTATTCATTTTACAACTTATGGTGGTAAATAAAAGTGCGACTTTTCATGGAAAACACAAAATTGTCTGGGTGACCCCAAACTTTTGAACGGTAGTGTAAATAAAAAACAAAGTGCAGACCAAGGAGTCGGAAACTGGACGGGTTGGAAAGGAGTTGGTGACGTGCAGAATGTAGGAGGTTTTGTGAGTGTCGGAGGGAATCGCATGCTAACAAGAGCAGCAACATGCAAAAGAGCGCAAAAGGCAGAAAACAAGTCAAAATAAAACCTCGAGCTGATCTCTCTAATGCTATTGTTTACTAATTAATCTATTTATGTAATTACTTTAAATTTGCTTTGAGGTTACAGGAAGAAAGACAAGACAAAAATGTACGAAAAGATATGCAAAATATAAAAGAAACCCCAAGAATGACAAGGAAGACAAAAAAGAAAAACAAGAAAGATAGAATAATATAAACAAACAACAAAAAGAAAAACACAATCCCGACAGCTGGGGTTCTGCTCTCCGTTTTTATATTTATTGTCCCTGATCATTTTAAAATGATTTTTATTAAGATACGCTGACGTGTGTTTGCTTTGTGGCCCTTTGCGAGACGACGCGTTCTGAGCGACCCTGTCTCCACCTGTTTCATCTCCGTCACAGGGCGTGCCAGTGAGAGTGAATTTTAACGTTCTCACTGTGTTTGGTGTGAACGTAAGGTCAGTGTTTGCAGATGGAGAAGTGTTTTACCGCGTACTCGGACCCCCTCCTGCACCTCCTCCTCCCCGAACAGCTCTGAGATATTTCACCATCACTCCTCTGCTCAAAATCAATTATTATTACAAACCCAGAGGAACGGTTTCACCTGAAAACGACTCAGTGGTGTTGAAAAGCAGATCCATTACAGCATCGCTCGGGGCCGAACCCCACCACACCGCACCGAGCCCCACCAGGCCGTCTGATCCGCTCCACAGCCCATAATCCTCTCGCATCAGATCCCTCAGCTGTCCTGTTTCTCGTCCTCCATCCTGCCTCCTGTTTAATCCAAGCGATGATTTGGAGATCCTTCTAAACTCTTCTCACTCCTGCTGCAATCCGTCTGCTTTCATTTAAACATCTCACCCACTGTCAGGATCTTACAGGCAGATAGTTATTCATTCATTCATTCATTCATTCATTTATTCATTCATTTATTTAACATTTATACCATAATTATTTATATAACAATGGGACTTTGGATCACTGCTGGATTTTATAACTGTAATTTATTTAATGTGTGTTATTGAGAGAGAGAGAGAGAGAGAGAGAGAGAGAGAGAGGAATGAGTGTTTATAGCTGCTATAATGTAAATAAGAATTTCCAGAACCTTCAGTGTAGCTATAAATGGATAAAAAGTGTGACGTGATTATTGAATGAGGTTGTGTTTGTTTGTGGTAATAAGACACCGTGGTGTGTGTGTGTGTGTGTGTGTGTGTGTGTGTGTAGGACTGTGAGGTTGTGAGACGAAGGATCTGAGCTGGAGAGACAGGAAACGCAGAGAGACAAAGAAACACAAGTGCAGGAAGGAAATAAACTGTGTTTAAAATACACTTTCTATTTTTACTGCAGTCTGAACAGCAGCTCGTTTCCCTTTAATCTATCAGACAGACAGGCAGTTCCTCTGTGAGCTGAGCTTTAAACACACACACACACACACACACACACACACACACACACACACACACACACACACACACACACACACACACACACACTACCTCTCTCTCTTACACACATGCACACTGTTCCATACACTATTATACACATTATAGCATGACCACTCCCAGGTGATAGGTGATGGTGATGATGGTGATGCGGTTGATCTGATCAGGACAGAGGGAGATGATATGATGTGGTGATGATGGTGGTGATGATGGTGATGAGGTTGATCTGATCAGGGCAGGGTGAGATGATTAGATGATGGTGAGATGATATGGTGGTGATGGTGGTGATGGTGATGATCTGATCAGGACAGAGGGAGATGAATAGCAGGACAATGTTATGGTTCTGATGTGGATTTATATCGGATGAATCGGATTATCAGAGCTGTCGTGTGTGAACTCACTTCAAATGCAGAGTCAGATCTGATCAGAACTCATCCAGCTCCGAGTGTGAAGCTTTGTAGATTTGGGAAGCTATTCATTGTCTTCTCTTGCTCCTTTACCCCTCCCCCCCCTTCTCTCTCTCTCTCTCATATATATATATATATATATATATATATATATATATATATATATATATATATATATATATATATATATCTTTCTGCAGGGTCTTCAGCTGTGAGCTCATGTGGCCTTATGATGTCATTTTCTGTGTGTGTGTGTGTGTGTGTGTGTGTGTGTGTGTGTGTGAGGCCAAAACCTCAGAATGAGCAGAAAAGTGAAAATCAGCATAACTCTGGATGAGTCTGTCAGCAAATCATCTGGATATTTTACGCTTTCTGCACCACAATTTATCGTGTGTGTGTGTGTGTGTGTGAGAGAGAGAGAGAGAGAGAGAGAGAGACACTTCTCGACACAAGAAACTCTGAGATGGTTATGATTAGAGGAGTGACTGTACAATGATGCACATCACACACACACACACACACACACACGGGCGGATCCTCATGATGTTGTCTGTTAGTGGTGGTGCTCAGGGGAAACACGTAGCAGCACTTTGGTTCTGATCCAAATAATCAGAGTGTGATTACTGCAGTTAGGTGTGTGTCGGTCCCAGAACACGTCCAGGAATGACCCTGGCTGGGATTTACCCACAATGCATCACAGCTGGGGGTCAGAAACAAACGGACAGGATTCAGACGGATCCACTTAACAGATGAAACGTGTGTGTGTGTGTGTGTGTGTGGGTGGGTGTGTGTGTGTGTGTGTGTGTGTGTGTGTGTGTGTGTGTGTGTGTGTGTGAAGTCTTAACAAGGCACACATGTTGTGTTGAAAGCTGCAGGTTGTAAACTTGAACCTGGCATCATTTAAAACATCCCTCATTAGTGATGGCGCTGATCCGATCCCAGGATCCGTATCGGGTCGAGATCAGCAGCGAAAAGAGGAAAAAACAACAAATCTGATTTGATCATCGAACAAATGGACATGTGTTTTTAAGGGTCTTTAGAACAAGAGTAAATATTTTTATGGATTTTTATTTATTTATTCTTATTATATAATATGATTTTTTAATAATATTTATGATATTATATTTCGTTATATTTTATTATACATTGATTTTTTAATTATATTTAAATTTTATTATATTTGCAGTAGAAGTGATTGTGTGTGTGTGTGTGTGTGTGTGTGTGTGTGTGTGTGTGTGTGTGTGTGTGTGTGTGTGTGTGTTAAAGCTGCAGTTTGGTGGAAGTTGTGTTTTAGTGAAGTATTTTTTTCTGTGCATTTTTAAAAATGTTTTTTTTTTGAATGAAAACTATGAGCTCTGTAACAATAAAACATTAAATAAATACCAAAACATCCCCAGAGCAGCGAGGAACCCGTAGCCGACGCTGAATAAACCATGGGGTCATGATGTAGAACTGGATTGAAACGGTTTGTGTCCCGTCCAGTGTTGTTTATTTCGTTAGTTCAGAACACACGGCATTTCTGCAGCACGTCAGCTCTGTGCTTAGGCTCAGTTTAACATCTCGCAGAAAATTCAACAACAACAACACTGCAACCCAAAACACACAGCATGTTTGAGTCACTTCCTGCAGTGAGTCGATTCAGAGTCAAATCACTTTCTCGCTGACTCACTCAGACGCTCTCGGACCCGAGTGTGTTCTCAATCAGAACCGCACTGAGGCGGAGAACCTACTAGGGTTCTGTTCAAAACAACTAAACACTGTGTATATGAAAGCAGTATAAGAGAACTGTGTGTGTGTGTGTGTGTGTGTGTGTGTGTGTGTGTGTGTGTGTGTGTGTGTGTGTGTGAGAGAGAGAGAGAGATAGAGAGAGAGGATAATGATGAGAGTGAGAACAAATGGTTCTGAAGCTTACACACACACACACACACACACACACACACACACACACACACCAAAGTCATCATTAAATTTGTATCATCATCATAAATTGTTGTGTGTGTGTGTGTGTGTGTGTGTGTGTGTGTGTGTGTGTGTGTGTGTGTGTGTGTGTGACATGTGGAGTGTAGAAGCTTCCGGATTCTGTCCAATCCTCAGGTCCTGACTGTCTGTGATATGGACAGCGTCAAGAAAGACTGAGTGAGTGTGTGTGTGTGTGTGTGTGTGTGTGTGTGTGTGTGTGTGTTTGGAGTAAGACCAGGATGATGTCATCTGGTTCGGAGACGCTCCATTCCGTCAGGAGGGAATCTTGGCTCCGATGAACACCTATAATAAAAGACATGATGTCGTGTGTGGGTGTGGGTGTGTGTGGGGGGTAAAATTGATTCCAAAGCTTCAGGGTTGACTCTGTAAGTGTTGGTGTTTGTTTTTGTGTGATTTCAGAGAGAACTGAGCTCTAGACGGAGATGAAAATGACGATGCTATTAAAACTATATTATGTCTGTGAATAAACACTACACTGCTGCTCAACACTGCGTAATGAAGGTGTGTGTGTGTGTGTGTGTGTGTGTGTGTGTGTGTGTGTGTGTGTGTGTGTGTGTGTGTTTGGTCTTGTAAACGAAGCCTTCATTAAGGCGACCCGTCGAGGTGTTGTACAAACCTGAGACTTTTGACCAAAGTGTGACGCGGTCATAGTGTTCCTGTTCCTCTGCACTCCGTCTCGTCTCTTCCAGTCAGACGCGCTTTAGTCGAAGTGAAGTAATGAAGTGCAGCAGCACCTGCTTTAGAACACGCTCCAAATAATCCAGCAGGGCGTTTGTGTCCGACTGTTAATTATTTACGATCAGATTTGATCGGCACGGTGGTGTAGTGGTTAGCGCTGTCGCCTCACAGCAAGAAGGTTCCGGGTTTGAGCCCCGTGGCCGGCGAGGGCCTTTCTGTGTGGAGTTTGCATGTTCTCCCCGTGTCTGCGTGGGTTTCCTCCGGGTGCTCCGGTTTCCCCCACAGTCCAAAGACATGCAGTTAGGTTGATGTGAGGCAGCCTTGGGCTGAGGTGCCCTTGAGCGAGGTACCGAACCCCTGACTGCTCCCCGGGGGCTCTGGTGTGGCTGCCCACTGCTCTGGGTGTGTGCGCGTGTTCACTGCTTCAGATGGGCTAAATGCAGGGGATGAATTTCACTGTGCTTGAAGTGTGCATGTGACGAATGAAGGTTTCTTCTATAAAGGTTTCTTCATTTGATGGATTAGTGCTTGCATCTTGACTCTGAGTCGGATCCTGACTCTGACTCTGATCCTGAATGTTTTGGTTTTTGTTTTGTGACCATTACATATGTAACCTAATAATATCTGTATGTTAGTGAGACTTTCACAACAGATCATCAGTGTGTGTAACTTATGATCCATTTAAAAAAAAGAATCTGGCAGAAATAAACCGAGTGTGTATGAGTCAGAGGTATCGGTCTGTTAAACGCCACCGATTATGTGTTTGGTATTCGCTCCAGGACGCCTCGCTTTTAACCCAGAGATGGTCGTTAGATCATTTTCTCCTCATGTCCAAGTTCTAATCAAACGCAGAGTCGAGGCAGGCTCAGGAACTCGCTCCGTACTGACTCGCAGGTTAAAGAGCCACGCTATCAGGACGAGTTGCCTTTAAGTGTCGAAAATCGTCCCATCGCATTTACTGTCACGATATCTCTCCCATCTCTGTCAGCAGAATGAGGGAGCGTGGAGAAAGACGAGAGCTGGGGAACGAGTGAAAGGCTGGAGACGATCCAAAAGGACACGTTTCCTCAGAGAGCTGCCAGGTCCATCTCTCTCTCTCTCTCTCTCTCTCTCTCTCTCTCTCTCTCTTGTCAGAGCTGCTAGCTTTGGCAAAAGATCTCGACAGGTTTAGATTGCAGTTCCTCCTTGATCCCTTCTGAAAAGGAGTTATTGTAGGGATTTACAAAAACCACAGAGAGAGAGAGAGAGAGAGAGAGAGAGAGAGAGAGAGAGAGCAGGATGGACGGGAGACAGACGTTAGTGCAGGTTTTGAAGGTTAGAAGAGGACTCTGTGTGTGTGTGTGTGTGTGTGTGTGTGTGTGTGTGTGTGTGTATCCTGTTGGGGTGGAGTTAAAGAGTTAGAGACCCAGTTTTTTTCGCTGATCCAGAAGAACTCTGCTCTTTTTTTAGCCTCCAGATGAGACGGCAGTAATGAGGACATTAATCATGTCGTGGGTTGCGTTCATTTATCTGGAAAATCAGAGCAGCAGCTCGGCGTCTGTGGCTCTGAGAGACAAAGTGGGACTGAGATTACAGTAACCTGAGTGCTGATCTAATCAAACAACCCGTCTGACTCCGCCTCTCTGCTCAGTGTCTAGACAGACAGACAGACAAAGAAACAGAGAGAGAGAGACGGAAAGACAGACAGACAGACAGACAGACAGACAGAGACATAGAGAGACAGACAGGCGGATGGACAGACAGACAGCTCTTACACTGTAAATTTATAGTTATGTTAAATAATTAGAGTTTGACAAACATTCATTTTCCTAAAAGATGAAAATATTCCAGAGAAACACCGGGGCACTGTGAAGGAAAGTACATTAAATAAAGAAGTCCTGATTTAAGTTCATTATGTGCTCTGACATAAACAATAAGTAATTAACTTATTAAGTAACTCATTAAGTAAGATATTAAGGAAGTATATATTTAAGAAAAGTAAAAAATTTGTGAAGTAATTAAGTCAGTAAGTTTTTAACTCCGATGTTAAGGATGTAAGAAGTTCAATAAGTCACGAAAATATTAAGTAAGCAAGAATTTAAGTAGTAAAAGTTAAGAAGTAAGAAATTGCATAATTTCGTAAGTAATTGAGAAACGCATGTAAGAAGTAAAACAGTTAAGTAATGTAGTAATAAATATGTACTTAAATTAATTAAGGTATTCGGTAAGAAACTAGTTGAGTAAATAATTAGGTAAGTAAATAAACAAGACCATTAATGATGGTGTAGGTCACTCCAGCCCCGAGAAATCACATCTGGGTAGAAGTTCTATGCACCCTAGGTTCCTCTACCTTCATACCAGAAAGAATCAAAATCGGTGAAGAATTGAGGGAGAAGAAGCAATTTGTGTGGAAACTGCTCGTTAGGGATTGATTAATTACTCCATATCTTCATTATTAATTGCAATTATGTAAATTTGGGTAGAAGCTATATGCACCCCAGGCAGATCCACCTTCCTGCCAAAGAGAATAAAAATTGGAGAAGAATTGAGAGAGAAGAAGCGATTTTCGTGAAATGTGGCCACCGCCGGATGGACGCCAGACAAAACACGATGGCATAAACTCATCACCTGTCGGCCGAATGAGCTAATAATTGTTCATGTGTTTAGTAATGATGCAATAATATTGATATAAAATCATAACTGAAGCTGCTCTGATTTTACTGCAGAAACAGAGACAAAGTGAAAACCAGAGTTTCCAGAAGGTTCTCTAAGACAAATCTTAAATCTGCTTTATAGTCCATTTTTATTCACAGAAATGTTTCATTATTATTGAATTCATCGTTGCTGTACAGACTGACAAACAGGAAATTTTCATTTTGTTTCATTTCATTTCATTTCATTTTAGACCAAAACTCAACTCTCCTCTTTTTGTGGGTTTGTTTGATTTATTTATTTATTTATTTATTTGACCTGAATGTTTTTCATCTTGTGCTTTTTCTCTCTCTCTCACCACATTACTCATTTTCCCCCTTTTCTTTTTTTTCTCTTTATTTTTATCAGTCTGGTTAGTCGTATTGCGCTCAGTCCCGTGTTATTCCTCAGCGCCTGGGGAGCTTTAACACTGAGAAGAGGCTCGTAAGTCTCCTCTCGTCTTGTGGTGAGGGAGAGAAGAGGGACAGGGCAAAGCATTCTGGAAGAGGGTTTTTAACTTTATTTATTTATTTATTTATTTATTTGCAGGCTTTGGGTTAGAAAATCAGTGATCCAGAACCCTCCAGTACCGTAAATAAATGGCACTCGTCTGTTTTCCACAGACTCCCGATTTCATTTCGTCTCCGTCAGAGTCGCTCTGATAAGCGGTTCAGATTTTCAGGCTGTTCCTCAGCATTCCGTATTATTTTCCTTTAGCTGATTGAGTATCTGTCACATTTGCATGGAGCAGTGTATTTACAGAATGATCGGTTTCTCCGGAGTTAAAACACACATCTTTAAAAATTATGTAACTCTTTTTTTTTTCTAGCAAATTTGGTTTGTCCTGAAACTGCAGCGATGATGCTCATTTCTGATCCTGAGCTAACAGCACTCCCTCACCTTACTGGTTGTAAAATGTGTTTAAGATAAAGTTGTACTGTATGAGGGCAGTAACGTGTCCATAACTCTGAATCCTGATGGTCAGGTGTTGAATAACATTGAGTTTTCTATAACAGCAGCTCTGAGAGCAGTGCAGGTTTATATTCATTTGTTAAAAACATGTAATCGCTGGAAATTTGCTGCAGTATAAGAGGAATAAAACATTTCCGGACCTCATGTTGCGAGAATTAGTAAGTGCTCTGACTTGTGGTAACTCCTGGTTGCCATGGTAACGCCTAGGTCTTAGCATGTACAGTATTTGTTTGTGGGTTGATGTGTGTTACGTGTTTATAAAACAACACAACCAGTTTTGCTGCTGATATGATATTTGTAGCATCCTGATTCACAGGTGTTCCACAAGGCTCCTTTCTAGGGCCACTTTTTCTTCCTTTTTTAAATTTTTTTGCAAATGAAAAATACATTTTTGTTCACTTTGTTGCTTCATATCATTCTCATGTGACGACAGAGTAATCATAGAGCAAAAACGTAAAGGTAAATCTACGTTGTTGTTGTTGTTGTCACTTGAAGGGAAAAAAGGCACATTTCTAGTAGAATGCAGTAGTAATTTTCGACATAGAGTTCATCCAGGCTCTGTATGTTTCAGAATCCAGAGTGCCACATCCATCAGCTCGCTCGATCCCAGTAGCCCACACTCACCCAGCACACGGATCATGGAAAAGACATTTGAGAGGTTGTTTCATTTTTCCGTTCCTCTCCACTCCGAGTCATCTTATTATCTGGCGCGCTTGGTGAGTTCATTTGTGTGCACAAAGCTTTTTTTTTCTTTCATAAACCACTCCGACACGGCGAGCCGCATCGGCTCTATAACCTCTTTACGAGAACGGCGAGATGAAAGCGCTGAGTCAGGGCGACATGTTATTGTGTATTAAAACAGAGCTTCTTCTGGAGTTGTAGTTTGCGGTGAAGAGAAAGAAATGAAGGCGAAGTGCAGACGTGAATTGAGCAGTAATGCGGTTATTACTCAAGCCTTGGGGTTTTTTTTACAAGCAGTGAGTGGATGGACACGACTAATTATAGCAGCAGCTCTGAACCCAGTGACCTTTTAATACCATGGAAGGGATTTGGGATGGGATTTAAACTGTTTGCTGTTGGGTTTTTTTCCAGTCGACTCCTTACAGCTGATATAACTTTCATTTGGAGGCCTGGTGTGCTAATACTCTGTGTGTGCTAATTCTTGGTCAGATGACCTTTAGTAACCTTTAGTCCTGTCCAGAGTTAACCCTTTAAAGTTTGTCTGAACCATGAAAGGTCATATCTTACATATTACTTTAGCTGTTATTTGTCAGAGTTTTACTTTACTTTCGATTGTACATCATGGTAACAAATCTGCTTCACACTTTTTTTCAGTAATGATATGAAAATTATATGAAACACCAAATATCAATGAAATAAGAACATTTATGTTGACTGTTAGCATTAGGTATAAAAAAAAACGGACAAATATAATCTTAGCTCTCTGAACCTGGCCACTGCTGAGAAACATTTAATGCAACAGAATGTGCAAGAACATTTATGAAAATGATTAATTTACAAAGAATATTATATTATAGGAATTTATGTGAACATATAATTAAAAGTTGCACCGTCCAGTTGATCCTGAGTCTGATGAATTGCTGTGTAGAATTAAAGTGTAGAAGTGCTGATGAAGTGCTAATCTGTAAGATATAAAACACTTTGGAGCATGCTGTTCGAGGAAAATCATCAGTGTTGAGGTTGGTGCGATGTGGTGTGACACGAAGCTCCTGAAGTTGATTTTTTTTTCCTTGAACGAGAAGTGATTTATTTCTTTCATACCGCAGCATTTAATCAACAAACACAGTTTTTACTAAGAGAGCACATCCTGCTTTTTATCTGTTTATAGTTACATTTAATGTTCTGGCACGTCTGTGAGAGATGCTAGTTCGTGTTCTCACTTACGTTATAGCAGCTATAAACTTCACCGGCCCTATTTCTGAAGTTAATAAGACCAACAACAACAAAAAATAACCTAGACAAAAATGCAAAAAAACTGGAGACTCCTTCCATAAACATTATAGAAACTACAGAAAACTTCAAAACATTAACGAGTTTATTAACCCTGTGAATGAGCTGTTGCTATAGAAACGATAATGTATCAGAATGAATGCATTAATATAAACCTGTGTTACTGTCAGAGCTGCTGTTATAGAACACTAATCAACACCTTCTGATCAATCAGAGTCCAGAACTCTACAGTGTTTCGGTGTAAACACAATCAATTAAAACTTGCAAACAAATTAAAATATTGAGTTATTTCAGGTGTTCCTCAGGTTCAGTTCTGGGGCCGCTGCTTTTCCCTTTATTTCCATGTTTCCCCCCACTTTTATTTCTTCATGTTTGTTCTAATGTTTGCATTTGATGTTATAATGTTTAGATTGAACCGTTATCAGGTTAAATAAAGCAGCGTGACTCCTGAGAACATTCCAGAAACTTCCTCTCATCACACATGGGTGCAAATCTGTTGTCTTCAGTTTCTGTCTTCCTACATGTCTTTATCTTTCTTCTGAACCCTGTGTTTTTCATTTACCCCTATATGTGTGTGTGTGTGTGTGTGTGTGTGTGTGTGTGTGTGTGTGTGTGTGAGAGAGAGAGAGAGAGAGAGAGAGAGAGAGAGACTGGGGCATGTAGAAACAAAGACAGACAGATGGGTCAAATAAAAGGTAATTACACCCATTCAGGTCAGGAAAAAAAAACAAGAATGAAGATCCTGTGTGTGTGAGAGAGAGAGAGAGAGAGAGAGAGAGAGAGAGAGAGATAAGATTAGAGTAGTGAAGGAGATAAGAACAGACAATGAGCCCTCATCTCATCTCATCTCATTATCTCTAGCCTCTTTATCCTGTTCTACAGGGTCACAGGCGAGCTGGATCCTATCCCAGCTGACTACGGGCGAAAGGCGGGGTTCACCCTGGACAAGTCGCCAGGTCATCACAGGGCCGACACATAGACACAGACAACCATTCACACTCACATTCACACCTACGCTCAATTTAGAGTCACCAGTTAACCTAACCTGCATGTCTTTGGACTGTGGGGGAAACCGGAGCACCCGGAGGAAACCCACGCGGACACGGGGAGAACATGCAAACTCCGCACAGAAAGGCCCTCGCCGACCACGGGGCTCGAACCCGGACCTTCTTGCTGTGAGGCGACAGCGCTAACCACTACACCACCGTGCCGCCGACAATGAGCCCTGTCTTAGTGATTATGGGACACACACACACACACACACAAGCATACTAAAATACACTCAGCATGTCTTTGTATCGGGCTACACACACACACACACACACACACCATCCATATACACACACCCTTTTTTCATGTGTCTGCAGTCGCTTGGAGGGATGTAAGCATGTTGACCTTTGACCTCCAGAGTCCTGTGTGCAGTAGCTGTGTGTGTATGTGTGTGTGTGTGTGCGCGCACGCGAGCAAACGTGTGTGTGTTGCATATTTAGGTGTGTGTTAAACACACACACTCATTTAGATCACTGTCTGAACAGGTGGCTTTGCCATCATTCAGGTTTATTTTCAGGAGAAGTGCACGCGCTGAATTTTCACCTCTGAGGGACCTGAATTCTGTGCGTGCATGTGTGTGCGTGTGTGTGTGTGCGTGTGTGTGTGCGTGTGTGTGTGTGCGTGTGTGTGTGTGCGTGTGTGCGTGCGTGTGTGTAAAGCTAATGTTAGACGAAATTGAGGCACATCTTCCAAAGCAATTGCAGCATTTTTATCTCTTTAAATTATACAAGCCACTTTTTAAAATAGAGCCCCAAGAAGCTTTCATACACCAAAACCTCAACACACACACACACACACACACACACACACACACACACAAAGTCAAACCCACAACAGAGAATATCCTGTGTTAACAAGACGCCTCACATGTTGTTTGCAGTCCTCGGTCTGTTCCACATCTGCGTCTCGGCTCCTTCACCGTGTTCATTTTTTGTCTTAATCAAAAACATTTCTTGTCCATTTTTATAAATAATTTAGACGCTCGTCCATGAAGACATTGTTACACAAAAATCTGTCTGTGAAGTTTTTCAGTCATCCAGGTCACTGAAATTTAAATAATAACCGGACTTCATCGGTTCTTGCTTAGAAATGGACAGGGATTAAACCACAGTGAAAATGGTTTTGTTTAAAGTGATGGACTCGTCAGGCAGAGCTGAGGAGCTGGAGATAAAGATCTTCCTAAAAAGGCTGACGGTGGTTTTCTGGCTGTTCTGGCAATCGAACTCACTCCCACAGATCCTTCATCATCCTTGACAGGGAACTAATAAATGATGTCCCCATCGTGTAGGCTGACAGTCGATTTTGAAATGTCACCAGGACGTTGTAGTAAACGTATGAGCGCTGTCTGTTTTCGTGGGTCACCTTGAGAGTTTTGAGAGTGATTATTAAAGGTGATGTCACTGACTATGTGTGGAAAGTTATCTGTATTCAGTATCGGGTTACGCACCTGCTTAGGTTTCTATATGCATCATTCAGATTATTTTCAATCACCTGTGCATAGTTCACACCTTCATGATTGCTAGATTTCTCTTGAGTAGAAGTGTCTGAGATAGGGTCGGATTTCAGGCTTCATGATTCTGAACCTTGTAGCCAGAAAAGTGTACAAACAGTATTAGATGCTCTATTACCAATATTTCCACCAATGCAAACCAAGTGCTAGTTCTGGACAAGTTGGTTTAACTTGCAGACCTTCTAAGAACCAATTTGCTTTTCAGTGGGCTAGAGAGCAACCATACATCACTGTATACGTCTCCACTTTCCCAGCAACACTAGCACCAAGCACAACAACAACAATGGAGGACTATATCGTCTGCTCAACAGTCCATACTGAATTTCACTTCCACGCTGAAGCTCTGATTTTTCTTCTTCTTCTTTGGATTAGGCAGACTAGATGCTACACTAGCTCTTTTTTTTTAATGGTCATTACATTACATTAGCAGAGGCTCTTCTCCAGAGCAACATACAACCATACCCACACACATACCCCTGGGGAGCAGTCAGGGGTTAAGTGCCTTGCTCAAGGGCACTTCAGTCATGGATTTTTCCTGCCAGTCCAGGGAATAGAATCAGTGACCCTTTGGGCCCAAGGCTGCTTCTCTCACCTTTAGGCCATGGCTGCCCCTGTAGTTAGTTTTAGATGTTGGTCACATTAATCCCACCCCAAGCCCCTGATGTAAGCGGTTCTTAGTTCTGGACCAGCGAAGTGTTGGTGCAGCTCCTGAGCCAGTTTTCCTGGCCGAGAGCCAGTTCTTTGGCTGCTGAAATGCAAAGACCTGGCTCAAGATTAGACATGGTTCCAGAGCTGAACAATCCCTGGACCTGCCTTAGTGGAAAAGGGGTGTCTATATCCCTTAGATGAAGTATCTGAGGGTGAGATTAAGGTTTTGAGTGAGATCAAGGTCAAATTGAAATGCGGGACAATCACTCGTTCTCAGTCTCTCAGGTTACCACATGACCAAGGCTGAGAAAGCCAAACTCTTTGACATAGTCCTTGGGCTGGAGTGTTTTTAGTGTTGCCATGTTCACGGTGTTGTTGTACCCAGGCTCATGGATGCATTTGTATTCTTTTTGTATGTGTGCGTAAAGGGGTTTGGGCCAATATTACGTTTGCCTTATTACATGGCCTCAAGGTCTTGTTAAAAAGTCTATACTGGTATTACATTGGATTGATCACTTGAACCTTTATGCACAGAAATCCAGTGTATGCATGCACTTGCATCCTGAATGTAATGTAAGCTAAATTACATTAAATTGATCTCGACTTGCTGATATAGAGAGAGCCAGATATATAGGTATAGACAAGATCTTTGGATACAGACTGTCTGTTCAACGGTGATCTTTTTTTCCCCATTTTCCTTCTCTGTTTCTGATTTGGCCTGACTGTGTGGTTTGTGGAATAGGGGTTTCCGCAGAAGTTTTTGGAGTTTGTTCTGTTTTTCCACAAGTTGCTTTGGCCTGTGGTTACGTGAAGGACGCACCACATTTAGCGCGGCATTCCCAACCTCATCCCTCATCCCAATGCCAAAACGAGCCCTTTAACACTAAAGCAAGTCCTACTTTTATATTTGTCAGTCTTTTATTCAGTCTAGATTTACAGAACCATAATTAAATACACTGTTTGAGCACTTTTAAGACACTTCGGTTTCTTCTTATAAAGTTGAAGGTTCGTGAAGAAATGAAAACTTGTCCAAATGAAACACCACTCCTTTTTGTTGTTATTTAAAAGTATAATTGGTGTATTCTGGTACTCATTTGGGTCTTCCCTGCTTTAATGGCTTTCTTAATTACTAGCATAGCCTGGAGTTGTTTTCCTGTTTTTGTTTTACAAGATTCTTATAGTGCTGATTCTAGAGGGGTTTTTTTTTATTCCTGTGGTCTGATCTGAGCAGCAAGTGTAAGAGCCAAGGACGCTTGTCCACTCACAAAAACAACACTCAGAGTTAGTTCCTCAGATGGTGTAGATCCTTTACCAAAGCGCCCCCTGGTGAGCACTGGGGAAAAGAGACACTGGTGGACGTATGGATGTGATATACAGAGGGTTTCACAGGGTTACTGGGGGGATTTGAGACAAACACTTGAGAGGCAGTCATGTTTTATGATGGGAGGAGGACACTTTGGTGTTGGCGTGTCTGTCTAATAAAAAAAGATCATAAAACAGTGGAGTTGTCGCTAAACTGCCATAGTAGGTGGGCATCATTAGCTCCCTCCCTTCTACCATGTCCAACATCTGTTTTTCTTACTGGAGGAAGTATGCGAGAACAAGGAGGCGGCTCTGCGGTGTGGAACGTCTCATTTCAAGGGCTTAAGGTTCTGCCCGTCTGTGGTCCATGCTCACACACACACACACACACACACACACACACACACACACACACACACACACACACACACACACACACTCCTGATACTAATTTTTTGTCCTCTTGCTCACTTGATAAGCTCTGACATTTCTGAGAAGAGTGTTTCCATAAAGGCACACTCCATTCTTTATCCTTTTCCAACTCAAATCATCATGTTTGTCTCGTGAGAGATTTATTACCATACTTTAACCAAGACAGCAGAAATGAAATCGAAGCATCTTGTGCTGGAAGAAAGAGCAGGGAAGAAATGATTTTCAGTCAGTTTGGTGTCTGAAATCCAGGCTTGAGAGACAATCTGAAGAAAAGGAAATGGACAAAATGGAGAAAGAAGGAGGAAAACTTTGCAGTGATAATCACTGTGACGGGAGATGAGCTTAATGATTAAGTAAATGAACCTGGACCAGTAACCTGAACCCGTATCACAGTTGATCAACTTTAATTATTTGAGGCAGCCAAGAATTGTGATCATTACTAACGGATGGTTAAAGGGTATACAGCTCTATAATTATCCACTTATTGGCTCATCTGTCCATGAGGCAGATGATCTGTTGCCATGGCCTGGCGTCTGTCGTCCACAGTTCAGTTAAATCGTATCTCCTCCGTCAGTTCTCGACAGATTTCAGTTCCCATTGTTTTGTTTGAAAGAACTTATTACTCTGCACAAAACTTGGTTGTTGTTTTGTCAATTTTTTTTGCTAATGAGTTACTAATTAGGCCAAATTAACAAATTTTCCAGGCCTCTCACTAGAATTTTACCTCCTCTCTCATTTCTCACCTGATTCCAGTTCTGATCGATGTTTTGGGTCGATCTTCCCTTGGGGAACAAAATTTAGTCCTTTGTCGATGTTTCTGTTGTAAACAGTTTGTTGTGGAGGTTGGTCCTCTCTCACACTGTCACATTTCAGTTCTGTTTGATGTTTCGTCGTCATGGTTGTTTTGATGGCAGGACAGATGAGTTCCTACGTCCTTGACATTCTGGTTGAAAGTTTACCCAGTGAGCACCAGGTGACTTGAGACGTTCATGGACTTCCATTATTGCTCCAGTCTCACCTGACCTGAACTGGCACCCAAAATATGTTAGTCGACAATTTTGGGTCCTGTTTAACCTTGATCTGTCCTCTAAATACATATCCTGATGTGGTCCATATTAAATCTGATGTCTTGTCTACAGCCATAACGATCATCTTGACTCTGACCCCAAATGACATATTTAAAAGAACTTCTTCATGCCTTAATCCAGCAGATCTGTAGATCCGCCTGGTCCATGTTTACCTTTTATAGTGCCATCATTTCAACTTCACTCATCTGGAATGATGTGGGACGCTATAGTGAGATCATTATCTCATGCCATTTCTGTGAGAGACGAAAGACAAGCATTTGCTTGAGGAACTCACCTGAAACATTTGATGGACAATGTCCAGCTACCTCTCTCTCTCTGTCTCTCTCTCTCTCTCTCTCTCTCTCTCTCTCTCTCTCTCTCAGAAGGCAGTAAAAGCATAAACAGAAGGTGCTGTTTTGTAGCCGAGATGTTTCAGCGATATCTTTTGTGGTTTCTTTCTTAAAGGAGCGGGGTCAGCCTTCCCAGAATCCAGTTTGTTGTTTTTGTTTTGAAATCACATGACCTCTACGCTGTTAGCTCTCTGTGCAACAAAACCAAATTCTGCAAAGTCACTGTTAGTGATTGCTCTGGAACCCTTGAACTCTGAATAGAATACGCCTGATATTTTATTACCTTCGTGGCTGCCCACGAGTCAGCCAAGGCCGGTTCTGGTCCTTTACAACGGAATAACCACAGGATAACCAGACGGATCGGTCAAAAGAATTTAACAGATAACGACTGTGACACAGCATCTTCAATTTCACATTACAATTTATGATCTATGGCAAAGGATTTCACCACATGGTTGTGAATATCGAGGGGTGTGAAAATGGTGACTCGATACTTGGTGCAGAGGCTTCTGGGAAGGATGAGTCGCCCCTTTAAAGTCCCAAACTGTCAGAATGCAACACTTTTATGGAGCAGCCCATAAGACGACCACAGACACCGACATAAATTTAAA
Organism: Neoarius graeffei; assembly: GCF_027579695.1. Lineage (NCBI taxonomy): Eukaryota > Metazoa > Chordata > Actinopteri > Siluriformes > Ariidae > Neoarius > Neoarius graeffei. Next base: position 58,194,273 of record NC_083592.1, read on the forward strand.
TATTGCTGTTCTTTGACACCAGATGAATTTCTTATGGCAGTGATATTGTTGGATTTACATTTCACTCTCACTCACACGCAGATAAATTATAAAACTGGATTCTTTCGCTCCCACGTGTTTTCTTGAGTTTCCTCTTAGAGTCTCACTGGCTGCTACTCGTCACACTTCTTGCTGCTTGTCAGAGATGCGAGTCGCTGTGTAGAATATCAAACATGCCTGAAATATCATAGAAAATCTTGTCAATGTTGTCATGACTCGGGATGGAGAAAGCTGAAGAAATGAGAAACGAGGAGGACGAGTTGAGTGACAGGACGCTTCCTTTCCTGTGCAAGATTACAGACTCTGTGGTGTGTGTGTGTGTGTGTGTGTGTGTGTGTGGGGGGGGGGGGGGGGGGGGGGGGTGTAGTGAGCAATTACAGGTCGTGTGTGTGCATGGACATCTGGTGAGACTGTGGGAGGAAAAGAGGGTGGCTACACTGGGAACGGCGAGATTAACGCCCCAGAATAACACCGTCATCAGTGTCATGGGGCTTCATAATAAACAGCTTCGTTTTTGGCACCGATGTGGAGTCAGGGGTCAGCAATAAAACAATAAAACCGGAGTTACGCTAATTATGCTCCAGTCAGCTAACAAGACCAGAAAACGTATCCTGAAATAAAAATAAAGTTCTCAGCTTTAGTTCAGAAATTTAACAGTGATGTATTAGCGTTAGAAACGTCACAAGAAAATCACACTGATCATCTCAAGCTATCTCCTAGAAGCTAATGATTTTAGGCATAGTGTCTAGTTGAGCCTCTTAACCTCCTTAATTACTTTTCTTGTTATCTTTATATCGGCACTATCGACTGGCCTTATCGACTTGTGATTCTCAGATCCCGTTCTTGGGCAGGCATGAGTTGAAGTAAACTGTGTTGTTTCTTCCTCCCGGCTGTTCCCCATAGTTCCATAACTACATTGCACCGGTGTTCCCTCAGACTCAAGGTCGAGTAACTGTGACCTCTACTTGATCGTAGTCATGCAGGTAGTGACTGTGATCTAAAGTGACTTGAATGTGATTGACTGTGTGACCGTGCTCTTTCACCCCGTTACCGTCGACTGGGATAGGAAGCCCCCCCGTCACCCTAGTGCAGGCTGAGAGATCAGTACCCCGCGACCCTAGAGATAAAGGAGGCTAGGATGATGGATGGATGGATGGATGGATGGATGGATGGATGGATGGATGAAGTACAGCGAGATTCAGTGAGATGTTTCCAACCAAGATACTGTATGTTAAAAAGAATATTTAAGTGATATATGAAAGAATTAATATACACAGTGCAGTTAGCGTACAAACATGTATGAGCATCAGGTGTTGGTCGAAATGAAGCGGGACGTGAACTTGATGAGAAGTTTATTCTCAGCGTAAATCTGTGGTATAAAATTGTCAAAAGCAAAGAATGAAATCTTTGAGAATTTTTCTTGAGAATTTTCACTCAGAAAAAAAATCAAATCTGCTTGAATGTTTTTTGAAAATATTAAAAATAAGTTAATTGAAAGAAAGAAAGAAAGAAAGAAAGAAAGAAAGAAAGAAAGAAAGAAAGAAAGAAAGCACCTGCTGTAGCTGGAGAAGATTCTCAGCTCAGGAAAAAACGCTCGCTAGAGAACACTGACTCATACTGGAGCGCCGCTTTAATCCCAAATCACTGTTAATTCACCTTTACTGTTCAAAGGAGAGGCTCAGAAAAGTTTCTCACACACACACACACACACACACACACACACACACACACACACACACACACACACACACACACACGTGCGCACACATCTGCACAGTCAAAAGTGTGTTTCTACATTCAGAAGGTAATGAACTTTAACAGTGTGTGTCACAGTTTAGGATAATTCCACTGGTTACTTTGGCTGCAAGTCAAACATGATGGCCAAGTGTGTGTGTGTGTGTGTGTGTGTGTGTGTGTGTGTGTGTGTGTGTGGACCCACAGAGATTTACTGAGCTGATGTGTCCATGTGTAAGAACCTGTTTCTCTCTTTTTCTCCATTTCTTTCGTTCATGTTCCCCTTTTTGTCTCAGTTTTCATTTAGCTCTGCTTTACTGTAGCACCTCATTCTGTGTGTGTGTGTGTGTGTGTGTGTGTGTGTGTGTGTGTGTGTGTGTGTGTGTGTGCGCGCACGCGCTGAACTCCTACCTCCTCCCTCAAAATTCTGCAGGAGAAAATGATTAGAAAAGAGAACAAAACTTGAACAGAAAGTCACTACACTGTGACCGAAAAGCAGGAGACATCAATCAGGGCGATTCTGTGACATTACAGTTGTGTTCAGCCAATCAGTGAGCTGCACTAGTTTTAGCTCCACCCACCATCGCACAGGTTACAGTATGAGGGCTGCTATTAAAAAGTTTGAGAAGAGAAACTCTGTTCATCACACTCATTCATCTCGGTTAGTGGAAGACTGCTGCTCTCAGCAACACACACTCATTACACACCAGGTGCTGCTGAAGTGTGTGTGTGTGTGTGGGGGGGGCATCCACCAACCACACAAGGCTAATCCAAGAGCTAAGTTGATGCTATCGAATCACATCGAGATCACACACACACACACACACACACACGTCCCATCATAGACAGGTTTGGGGTTCGGTGTAGAAATAAAAACCTGATCATAGTTCAGTAGTTCAGCAACTCGAGGCTTCTAAACGTGACTCTTCACAGCTTCTGTAGCTGATCGTACTTTTTTAAAAAATTCATCTCATCTCATTATCTGTAGCCGCTTTTATCCTTCTACAGGGTCGCAGGCGAGCTGGAGCCTATCCCAGCTGACTACGGGCGAAAGGCGGGGTTCACCCTGGACAAGTCACCAGGTCATCACAGGGCTGACACATAGACACAGACAACCATTCACACTCACATTCACACCTACGCTCAATTTAGAGTCACCAGTTAACCTAACCTGCATGTCTTTGGACTGTGGGGGAAACCGGAGCACCCGGAGGAAACCCACGCGGACACGGGGAGAACATGCAAACTCCGCACAGAAAGGCCCTCGCCGGCCCCGGGGCTCGAACCCGGACCTTCTTGCTGTGAGGCGACAGCGCTAACCACTACACCACCGTGCCGCCCTTTTAAAAAAATTAAAATAATAATAATAATAATAATTTTTAAAAATCTTTGTTAAAATTATTATACAGAATTATACAAATCTGCAAAAAAGAATTAAGTGTAGCAGAAAGTTACTACACTAGTGCTGAAAAACTGTTCTCGCCTTTAAACAGGATAAATTTGTGATGTTTGTGTTGAACCAATCAGTGATCAGATCTATTTATTTATCTCCGCCCACCCGTGCTGTATTCCATTTACCTCAGAAGTCGGAGCTGATTATGACGTCACACCTGAGTTAACCACGTTCCAGTACAACAAGATGGAAGACCAAGATGGACACCAGTATTAGCTACTGTTAGCAAAACCAGTTGATAACCAGACACTGTGTTATTTTACACATAAACGCTGTAGTGACGTGTCCACAGAGAGCCGTTATACACTTCTGTGTGTCCAACTGTCTTGATGAGACACAAATAAGACAGAAGCGCTAATAAAGTACAGCTTTTACTACTGTTGGTGCATGGAGCGGCCATCTTGGATTTTGAGGTCAGGGGTTTCTGAGGTTCTTCCAACTTTCTGAGTCAGAAATTTAACTTCGGGGGGCATTCCAGTTGAAATTTACGACTTCCCAGTACAAATGGAACACACCTTTAGTTACAGTCCAACTCCTCACTCTTGGCCTCGAGTCTTTATCAGAACTAACTTTTTTGCATAGTTTTTATTTATTTCCAATAAAAATGTCTTCTTGTTGCTGATATTCCTCTGCTCCAAATTCCTCATCTTGTACTTACACTGTTTTTGACTTACCTTGGAAATGGGAGGTTGGAACTCGGAATTACGATGTTGTTGAGGCGCTTCCATGATCATCTTTTGTTAGCAACAAGCTAGCCAGCTAACTGTTGAGTGATGTGCAGTGTGTTTACTCCTGTAGAGTCAGTATTATAGAGTTAACACGTGAATTTGTCTGTATGCTCTTGACAGTTTCTTCCTTTTTTCCTAGTTTGAAGTTGGAAATTCCAAGTTGTGAGTTTAAATCGAATGCAGGAATAAATTCCAAATAACTTCGTCTTCACTGTATATGGTCCCTGTGTAGGGTATAACACAATACCAACGCCGTACACCACACCCCCAATGCACCACCATTTTGGATTAAGCCACTAAGATTAAAGTATTGGCACCTGAGTGTTATATGGCAATGCTGACAATGAATAGATTTTCTGTTTAAAATCAATTTACTCATATTCACTCATTAACAGGGCACGTTGTCCTCCATGTGTGTTTTTCCAGCTAACGCCATAAAATGCAACCTGATTGGCCAGAATATTGATGCTTGATGAGAGAGAAAAAAGAGCACCCAAGTCCTGTAGGATTGCATGTAAACTGTTTGCTGAAGGTTGAGGGAAAATAAACTTGCACGCTTTCGTACGTTTTTTTTCAGCAGCGAGTGCGGTTGTGTATCCGGGTCTCCAGTGGTGTGGTGCGAGTTTGTTGATGTTGGTGTTGGAGATCAGAGAGTAGTGAATGTCGCTGTGGCTGTTTGTGTTGCGATGTTTAAACACATGAATGTCAAAACTGTTTCTCAACATCACACGCACCAGTAAACACATCTGTACCTCGGTAATTGTGTCACTTTATACACACACACACACACACACACACACACACATGGTTAGAGATGCATGCTTGCACGCTTTTCTTGTGTATTACAAACATTCTGATCATCAGAAAAGGCTGAAACAAGCCACACACACACACACAGAGTTGCACTAAGGAGTTTTCGATAACATTGTTTAAGACATAAGTGTTTACCCATTAGCCTGATCAACTCCCCTTTACATTTAGAGACTTTAAAAGAAAAGAAAACCCATATTTAAAATACAGTTATGAAGAGAGATTATGATATAAACTAACAATTCATGTGAATAATCGAAAATAAGGAGCTCACACAACTAGAGATATCCATCTCCAAAAGTAAAGTTTCTATGCAGAATGGATGATTTGATGGAGGCCACCACTGAAAATATTTTAACCAATCAGAAAAATCCCTCCGATCGTTTCCGGCAGTGCTCTGACGTCATTTGAGTGCAAGACACGGACGCTCTGCATAGCGAGTAAGACTTGAAGCTGCCCCTGGCTGGAGATTATTTCATTAAAAGTTTATATGAAAAAATTGAAATTCCATTTCTCTAACAAAAAAGTGGAGGGGGAAAGATAATACTGATGTCACTGATAAACAGTGAGGGAAGAGTGAACAGCTGATGTTCTCCTATGTGACTGAATGCAGAGAGGTAACTTTTCATATTTATATCCCCGGTACAAGTCGTGCTCTTGTGGCGCCTCGATCTGCCGACTGTAACCTCGCTAGACAACCTACAAACAGATCTGCATACAATCTGACTGACCTAAATTTGTCCAAGAGGCACGTGCGCGAGTTTTTACACGTTCCTGGCAGCATAAGCACTCATTAGCATGCTTAGCATGCTCTCGACTCATTCATGAAAAATTTCATCAAGACGTCACCAGGCTAGCCTACCGTAGTAGACAGTCCAACCTCCGCAGCAATGCAGAAAGAGGGTAAACAAACACTGCTTCACGCAGCTCATGTGCTCGGAACATTTTGAAGAAAATTCTTTCACTCAAACAACTCGGATGCACCGGCATTAGGAATACCGTACACACCAGTGCTGAGTCCAGATGCGGTTCCCACAATCTTCGGCCAAAAAGCGGACAAGACAAACGAGACAACACGGTCATTAGTCCACAAAAGAGAAGTTCAAAGGGTAAGAAAACACTTTTTATGGCTTTCCTAACTTTTTATTAAGTGTGATATGTTATTTTGAGTTCCTTTGCGCATAAACATAATAATTGCTGATGAAGCTAAGCAGCTTGATGTTTGTTGGGTGTCTTGCTTTGATTCAGTGTTTGTCAGAAAAGCCTCGATAACGACGAACTAAAACAACTCTATAAATATTGTTCAGTTGTGTGGAACTAATTGATATGGTAATGCTTGTTCATCATGATCATCGCTATTCGTGTCATTGTCCGAAATACTCGAGGAAATCAATGAAGAAATGTCGCTGGCGCTGTGGTCCATTTTGTCGAGTACGGACGTGTATTGTAAGTGACATCACTTTACGGAAACCATTCGGAGTTCTTTTAGGTAAACAGGAATGTGTTTGTGGAATAGCCGACCTCCATCACTGCAATCTAGTCAAACACGTGATCGTTTTAAGAAACAGGTGAAACAGTTTTTATGGATTAAATTCCAAACCCAGTTTTATGATGTGTGTAACTAATTTTTAATCATTTTGGTGCTGTTTCTGTAATCTAGTTGGACTCTGTGATAATTACACTTAGCATATTTTTTTTGTTTATGACTTTCATCATTGTTTATACAATTTTGTCAATTTATTAATGTCTCTTATATTTTATTGTTTCCTGCTGTCATCAAGAGGGACCACACTGGAAATAAGTGTATTTTATACTTTGTGTTGTCCTCGGTGCGATTTATACTGTATCTTTTACATGTATGAATTTTACCAAATAAATCCAGACCGTACCAGCAGCTCGGGGGTTTCTGGCAATATTTCCACCTTTTTCCATACGAGTACATCTTCCTGTAATGTTCACATGAATCCTGTGGAGTAAAGCAGTGTTTGTTTCCCCTCTTTCTGCGTTGCTGTGGGGGTTGGATTGTCTACTACGGTAATTACGGTAGACTCGCCTGGGGACATCTTGATGAGGAAGTTTTTCATGAATGAGTCGAGAGCATGCTAAGCATGCTAACCAGTAGAATAACACACAGTTTCAGCCTCGTTTTAAGCTGGGCAGACACTGTGCGATTTTTTCAATCGCGGTATTCAGCTGCTGCTCACACTGTACGAGTGAATCGCAGGGGTAAACAGCACGCAGCTTACGATTCCTGTTCTCACACTATACGATCCGATGCTTGGATCCGATGCTCAGGATTTCAAACAGGTTTGATTTTCATCCGATCGATCGGGAGGAGGTCGTGAGGTGTTAATCGCTTGTCGTTACCCCATGTATACTACACGATCCGAGACGCACGATTGAGCCAAAACTCAGCCCGATCTCCAAAATAGTCGCACGAGTGAAAATTGTGTCAAAATCGGGCCAAAAATCGCACAGTGTCTGCCCAGCTTTACAGGTAAAGAGTTCAGGTTTGTCCATAAGTCAGGGCTGCAGCTCATTAATACACTATTTCAGATGTATCATGAAAAAATCGACATTGTCACCTTAGTAGGCTTTTGGCTTTGCCCCTTCAGTACTGAAGAGCGACACTCAGCCTTGCGCCCAAATGACGTCATGCATCGCCCTTCTAACAGGCAACATGGCAGCGTCCTGATGGCATTAAAGCAGCGATAAGAAACACTCAACTTTCTTATAAATGTTCAAACATGCCTGAAACTTTTCTTACAGACTCTCAATATTACAAGCTACCAACCCGTGCATGTATTTACTTTGCATTTTCTATTCCTTTAATACTGATAAGCCGCGATATTAATAATAATAATTACAGCTTTTACACAATTAATCCCACAAGCTCTGACAGGAAGTGACCTCATAATGGGAGAGTGTGAGACCATGGAGAGTTTTCATCACATTAGTTGAAGTCACTCTGCTCTGTGTGTGTGTGTGTGTGTGTGTGTGTGTGTGTGTGTGTGTGTGTGTGTGTGTGTGTGTGTGTGTGTGTGTCTAAGGGCGAAGCTATGTGAATAAAACAGTGTTGATAAAATCACTGACTGAGACCCATAGGAACAAACACACACACACACACACACACACACACACACACACACACACACACACACACACACACGGTGTAAGGTCAAACTCATTCTCAGAGTGATGTGATGTATTTGGCAAGTGGAAAGGGGTGTGTGTGTGTGTGTGTGTGTGTGTGTGTGTGTGTGTGTGTGTGTGTGTGTGTGTGATAATGTGCCTTAATAATGCGAACTGTCAGTTTTCATATGTGATTTTGACATGAAATGGTTATTACACAATTGCTTACATATACACATCTCTCTCTCTCTCTCTCTCTCTCTCTCACTCACTCATACACACACACACACACACACACACACACACACACATACACGGAGTATGACTGTGAAATGTAAAATTAGTCACACTTCTGATTATGATGATGATAATGTTCAGAAACAGAGTGACGCTGTAGTACACACAGTGGGTCAGTGTCTCAGAACCCCACATCACATTTACACACTTTTATCACCAAAAAATAACACACACACACACACACACACACACACACACACACACACACACACACACACACACACACACACCTTTCCACTTGCCAAATACATCACACGTTATAATCAGCCGAGACGTGATCAGTGTGTGACGGTGTGTTTGTCTCGTTAGTTTTACAATGTTAATGTAGAAATATTTCTACATTATTTTTCTTCTTGACGATTCATTGAGGGGCCGGACTTTATTTAACCAAGCAGAGTTAAATTATAGAATAGACACACTCACCGGCCACTTTATTAGGAACACCCTCCACCTGCTGTCAGTTTCCTGCAGTTCTGTAATCAGCTGATCCCTCGCCAGCAGCTCGATGCATCAAATCCCACAGATACAAATGAAGAGCTTCAGTTAATGTTCACAATGTTCAAACATCAGAATGGGGAAAACTGTGATCTCACAGTGTGACTTTCTCTCACTGTGGTATGGGTGTTGGTTTGATCCAGATGGACTGGTTTGAGTATTTCAGAAGCTGCTGATCTCCTGGGGTTTTCACACACAACAGTCTCTAGAGTTTACACAGAATGGTGCGGAAAACAAAAAACACTGAGTGAGTGAGCGACAGTTCTTAATTTCCCTGAGGGAACCCTCCCAAAGGGATCAATAAAGTTTTATCTTTTTATCTAAGTTCTGTGGGTGGAAACAAACGCCTTGTTGATAAGAGAGGGTCAGAGGGAAATGGACAGATTGGTTGGAGCTTTTTGGCCAGGAAGGATATAGTAACTCATATAATCACTCTTGACAACCGTGGTGAGCAGAAAAGCATCTCAGCATGAAACAGCAAACAGAAGAACACATTGGGTTCCACTCCTGCAGCCAAGAACAGCGATCTGAGAACCAACAAGTTCCTATTAAAGTGGCTGGTGAGTGTGTAGATATAAATAAAGAGAGAGACAGAGAGAGAGAGAGAGCACTGATCCCCTTCTCTTATGACGATCCTGTGCCGTTACCAAAACAGAAATCGTCTGCATTTGCGTATGAGGTGATTGATAGCGTGATAACTCTGGATTGTAATGATTAACATGTTATGTTCACTTGATAACCATTAACACATCTCTGGAATAACATCAGCCTCACACATCTGCAACCTGCAGTGCCGAAGAAAGAGGTGGCAGAGTTTCCAGCTAAACAGACTGGAGACTTATTTATTTAATTTGGAGAAGCAGGTCCTCATGGAGCAGGTGTCAGCAGTAACGACCACAACTAGTGCTAATCTGAACCTGTATGAAATTGTATATAGTCACATATATGCATATAAAAACCTTGATGTTGTGTCTCCACTGCTAGATGTTAACGTTACCATTTTGGACACATGGGATATTGATAACTCCACGACAGCATGAATTATATAATCAAGAACTACGAGAGTGCTTCATCTCTATATTTAGGGTGTCTCACTACATAAAGAGTCCAGTGTCGCAAAACTTCATTCTGAGAGATTTGAAATAATATTTTGACATACGTTCCTTAATCTGTAATGCATCAGTCACCAAAATATTATTCTGTAAACAACCTGTAAATAGGAGTGTTGGAAAAATAAACATGAGCTACGCATTAAAGCTGTACTGCCTTTCACATTCTTCAAGTGTAGGTCATAAAAAGGATTTTCCCGACACCCAATTATTTTTGTTTAGTGACGGAAAGCTACTGAATTCAAATAACAGACTTCCAATTTTATTAGTTTTTTTAAATAGGACAATTAATTAATTTATCTCCACATGGCCCTAAATTCTCCGCTATTTTTTCCTGCTTCACCATGACCCAATTCAAGATACTACATCATGCATCACGTGGTGGGCTTTCCCTGTTCACGCAAGGCATTTTGGGATACAAATTTGAAACAGGAGAGAAAAATGGAGGACGTGAGTGTGCGAATGAAACGTGAAAGACCAACTACGGTAACAGAAAGAAAGCGAGAAGAAAAGACGTTATGTTCTATACGAAGGAAAGGAAACGCAGGACCAAACTAATAAATATGGGCGCTCAGCGAGCACCTCGGTGTGATCAGCTGTTCGTTTAGTGACAGAATGATGGAACTGTCAGTGCACGCTCAAAGGGAAACCTGTAGATGGCAGTAATGCAACACTGTGGATGCCAGCTGCCGTAAAACCCAAAAGAAGAAGAAGAAGGTAAACCTGCGCATGCGCACACGGACTTCCTCTGTCTGCTTGACTGCGCCAAGCGAGCAATTTCATGCACATTATTTGCTTTAATCCCCTCAAATTAAATAACTTCCCAGCCACAGAATGGCCTGATATTTTGTGAGATATTACAGAAATAAACAGATATCACAATCACCACATTTCAGACGGAACTAAATTTCACCGATTTTATGAACTCGACTAGCTTTAAATTCAATCGATACATCACAAAGTTTACACCTGACTTTCTTCTAAAAATGATTTCCTGTTCAGATGACAATACCTTCCTCATTTTCATTCGTGTCTCTGGATCAGCTGAACCAACACAAACAAATCAGCCTTTAATTTAAAGATAATTAACTGTAGATTTAGAATATCCGATTAAACAACTTTTCAAAACTGAGCCTAGTTACAATTTTAAACGTTTTATACACACAGTTTTAGTGACATAGTGTGCGTGTGGTAAGAGTGAGGAGATCCGACCCACTCATAATTTTTTTTAATAAATGCTGAAAGGAATGAAAACCAGTGCATGCTACGTCCTGCTGTAAAAATGTCAGCAAGTTGTATTTTTATCGAATGAACACATTTTATACGAGTTTACTTGTGTATAAGCCAAGAATACACAAATGTTCTCACAATGGTTTACGTGTTTGTATATAATAAAAATCACACAGTCGAACCACAGACGGGACGCCTCAGGGCTGTTTTCTGTCTCTGACACACAACACCACACAGGAACAGTCAGCATCAGAGGATCTGCAACAACATCAATCTCCGTTCTGTGGACTGAATCGACAGGCTGGCAGGAGAAGAACAAGACCTGAAGGACCTGGTGAAACACTCGGACAGGACGTCTTCCAAATATGGAATGGAAGTCAGCCCAGAGAGAACCAAACTGATGACCAAATGAAACCCCAAAGTATCTCAGAACAAGTAAGCACCAAGAACCAAAGCAGAAATCTGTCCAGGACAAGAACATCAGTCTCCGATCGAAGCTCAGGCTCATGCATGCAACGATCATCTCAATCTTCCTCCACCTTCTGCATATGGAACATCGACACTCACAGACGAGCTGGAGTAGAAAATTCAGACCATGGAAACACAATGCTTCTGAAAGATCCTGGGCATCAGCTACAAAGACCATGTGACCAATTAGGCAGTGTGAAAGATGAGACTAGAACACACAGGCCCATATGAAGATCTCCTGGCAAGAAGGATCAAGAAGATCATCAGGGTTGGTGAAGACCGTTCTCCATGGCACGGTGGAAGGAACGAGAAGAAGAAGGAATGATCTGAGAATCGCCTAAACACAAGTCCAGGCTGAGAACCGTCAAACATTGAGATCTGTTCAGACGTGCATCTGCTAGGGTTCCCTGAAGATCCAGATGATTATGGGACTTGTGATCGTAATCTCATCTCATCTCATCTCATCTCATCTCATTATCTCTAGCCGCTTTATCCTTTTACAGGGTCGCAGGCGAGCTGGAGCCTATCCCAGCTGACTACGGGCGAAAGGCGGGGTTCACCCTGGACAAGTCGCCAGGTCATCACAGGGCTGACACATAGACACAGACAACCATTCACACTCACATTCACACCTACGCTCAATTTAGAGTCACCAGTTAACCTAACCTGCATGTCTTTGGACTGTGGGGGAAACCGGAGCACCCGGAGGAAACCCACGCGGACACGGGGAGAACATGCAAACTCCACACAGAAAGGCCCTCGCCAGCCACGGGGCTCGAACCCAGGACCTTCTTGCTGTGAGGCGACAGCGCTAACCACTACACCACCATGCCGCCCCGTGATCGTAATCATAATCACAATAATCAAATCACAGTGGTCCAAAAAGAACACCGTAAAATATCACATCTGCTCATTTTGAGAGCAGATGTGATATTTGTGACCACAGGGTTGTAGGTTTGATCCCACGTGCTGTAGGTGTGTACAAAAGTCAACCATGTGACCTCGTTCAAAACATCAGGGGTTTTTTTTTCCTTAAAAAAGTCCTGATTTATATTTCAGTCTTATAAAATGATAGGCAGAGTGACGCGAAGGCCTCTGATACTGAATCTGAGCGTTTGTGAAATAACAGGTGTTAGGAAGCGTCTTGCTAATTTCTTTCCACTCCTTCAGCCTTTTTTATTTCTCTCCCAGCCGTGCCTTCGTGTTCTGCCTCGTTACTGCAGCAGCCGCACTTATTTCTTTTCCAGGCCTTGAAAAAACAAGGAAGGTGCCATGTGATTGGACACAGTGTTGCCATAGTGACCATTTGGCCATGTGTGATTGGTTCTCTTCGGTCTAGCCGGTGATGAGGTCCTGACCCGGGCCTCACACTAATGACTGGAGCAGTACTGCGAGCTAGCTCGTCTCAGTGGTGCTAACATGCTAACGCCCCACACGTGAGCGCATGTGGAACCCAGTCGAGAGAGAGAGAGAGAGAGAGGGAGGGAGGGATGGAAGAGATTTAAACACCACCTCACCCCACCAACAATACAAGGAAACCATTGTTTGGGTTTTTTTTCTTTTCATGGGGAACCCTCCTCCTCTTTCTCAGCTCCCCCTCACCTTCAAGCTCCCTGTCTGGAGGACAAAACACTGGTGCAGAAAACCAAACACGGTAGATTTTTATCTAAACAGCTGGATGATGGAGCTTTTCCTGGTTGGTTGGGGCATGAAGTATCCAGATGTTTTACCAAGTGTTTCCCAAGATTACCTCATTAAAGGAAAACTCATTAAAACTGGGGTTTTTTTTATCTAATCTCAGTTTATCCGTCTGTAGTGTACACTTGAATCCCTGAAAGTAGATTGACATTTTTCTGCACCAAATAAAAAAAAAAAATCTGAAGATTCACTTATATTGGAAATCTAAGGGCAGCTGTTGGACGTCATTATTACATGTTCATGCGAAACATGACGTCGTAACCCGTTTTCTCATATGAGCTCTGGAGAATCCAGTCCGAATAATTGTCGGGAAATTGGCTTTCACGCACAGAGCACAGAACAGGAGATTGTCAGTGTCAGATGTATTCTCACCTCCTGGAATTGCTCCGTTTGGTTTAGGAGGAGGGTGGCGCCCGGGTAGAGCGAGCAGGAGGGAGGAAATGGCACAGAAGAAGCCCACTGTGGAAATTGCAATATTTTGTTTGTCATAAACAACCGAGTCTTTTTTTTCTGTTCCTTGAATTTGTCTGATGATTCCGGCGTCAGTCCTCCCACAGAAGTTCCCGAATCTCATCGTCTCTCCAGTTTGACATTTTCTTTCTCGTCTTTGTGTAAAATTCTTCCTGTTTTGCACCAGTCACATGATGGAAACTTCATCAACAAACACGCCTACTGGCTCACTGTGAATCCCCCGGACAGTGGGCCGCTTTATTCACACACAAACTCAATCAGACTTTACTCAGGATCTGCTGGGGTCAAGTCCGTTTAATGTCTGGTCCAATTGATTCATATATATGCATTCTCACATACAGAAGCCAAGAAGCCTTTATTTGTCACACGTACGCTTAAGACTTAAGCACACAGTGAAATTCCTTTCTGCATTTAACCCATCTGAAGCAGTGAACACACACATGCGCGCACACACATACCCAGAGCAGTGGGCAGCTATGCTACAGCACCCAGGGAGCAGTTGGGGGTTTGGTGCCTTGCTCAAGGGCTCTTCAGCCCAACCTCAGGCCATGGCCACCCCATGTAAACCTAACCACAAGTCTTTGAACTGTAGGGGAAACCGGAGCACCCAGAGGACACGGGGAGAACATGCAAACTCCACACAGAAAGCCCCCCATTGGCCACTGGGCTCGAACCCAGAACCCAGGCCTTTCCTTTTTGCTGTGAGGTGACAGTGCTAACCACTACACCACCGTGCTGCCCAGCCTGCCATACAGCTCCTCTGGGTAATGTTAGAGAAGTTCAGGGTTGCAGTGCATGTCTGAAAGTGTCTCTGAACTCTTTAGAGATGAGGCTACATTTTGAGAAAAAAAAGTGCTAATGCTTGTGTTAAAATCACCGCCAAACCTGTGTGACTTTGATGGTGTCTGTATACAAAAAGTGTAAAGAAATTAGTTGGAATTAGTTCAAAATTCTTTCAGAGTTGGAGACTCAAAGCCAGAAGTTATCCAGAGAAAGTTCCTGGTATTCAGAGTCGAGTTACACAGATGCTGAAGTGGATTTTCTGCACTCAAGATCCAAGAGAGCTTTATTATCAGTACATCCATATACAATTATACAGTGCACCGAGTGAAAACTCTGCTTTCAGATTATTAACTTGACCTGCGTGGAGTTCACACCTCTGAGGTCGGGGTTTCCTAACAGCATGTCACAGAAGGAGGCGTGGACACGATGGACACAAACACTGATTTTATTTCTGCTCAAAAAGACAACATGAAACACGAAACATGAGACATACTGAACTAGGACACGAGAACATGGTAAACTACGAGGCTAAAGCATTCACAAAGGCACATGATGTGACATGGCAGTAAATGAACACTGGACATTACATTACAGGTATTTCGTAGATGCTGTTATCCATAGCAACATATAACACACCCAGAGCAGCCTGGGGAGCAGTTGGGGGTTAGATGCCTTGCTCAAGGGCACTTCAGCCATTCCTGCTGATCCACAGAATCAAACTGGCGACCTTTTGGTCCCAAAGCTGATAAATGGACCAAACTGTGTGTAAATACTGTAGCAAATCATGGATAAGGTGAATCAGGTGCAAAGCAGCCAGTATATTGCACTATGGTATAATGTGTCATCTATGTGAATTATTGACTACTACATCTTTGACTTCCATCCATCCATTATCTGTAGCCATTTATCCTGTACAGGGTCGCGGGCGAGCTGGAGCCTATCCCAGCTGACTACTGGTGAGAGGCGGGGTTCACCCTGGACAAGTCGCCAGGTCATCACAGAGCTGACACATATACCCCTTTTCCACCAAATCAGTTCCAGGGCTGGTTCGGAGCCAGTGCTGGTGCTGGTTCACAACTCGTTCAACTTGCGAGCCAGCTGAGAACCAGTTTGCTTTTCCATAGCTCGCGGTGCTAAGGGAAGCCACGTCATTATGTCGTTGTATACATCAGTTACGTTGCTGTATATGTCATTACGTCGCTATGTACGTCAGTTACGTCGCTACGTTTGCATAAACCTTGGCATGAATATCGAAGCAAAAACAACACGGAAGAAGCAGCAGCAACAACAATAATAATAATACTGGATGACTTCGCGTTTGTACAGCTGCTGCTTCTCATCACTTAAAAATGGCGATCTTCCGCAGTCTTGTTATTGTTGTTGGTCTTAACAACTCCGCCCCCCCGCTGACGTAAGCGGTTCTTTCCTCTGGCCCAGCAGAGAGTTGGTGCTAGCCTGGAACCGGTTTTTCTGGCCCCAGAGCCAGTTCTTTGTCAGTGGAAACAGAAAACCCGGTTCCAAACTAAGCACTGGCCCCGAACCAGCCCTGGAACTGCTTTGGTGGAAAAGGGGCAATAGACACAGACAACCATTCACACTCACATTCACACCTACAGTCAATTTAGAGTCACCAGTTAACCTAACCTGCATGTCTTTGGACTATGGGGGAAACCGGAGCACCCGGAGGAAACCCACGCGGACAACATGCAAACTCCGCACAGAAAGGCCCTCGCCGGCCACGGGGCTCGAACCCGGACCTTCTTGCTGTGAGGCGACAGCGCTAACCACTACGTCACCGTGCTGTCCCCCCTTGGCTTCCATTATGAGTAAATTTGAAGTACACGCATTTGCGGTTGTTTTCTTGATTCAGAGCAACATGTCGAAACTCTATGACTTCACTCTGCGCCAATCACACACACACTACAGAATTGACAGGGGT
The DNA here is from genome assembly GCF_027579695.1 of Neoarius graeffei. Taxonomy (NCBI): domain Eukaryota; kingdom Metazoa; phylum Chordata; class Actinopteri; order Siluriformes; family Ariidae; genus Neoarius; species Neoarius graeffei. Next base: position 58,210,659 of record NC_083592.1, read on the forward strand.
TTAAAAATGGAGTATTCCTTTAACAGGCATTTTTTTTTTATTAAGTTTCTAGAGCAAATGAAACCACCAGGGCATGAGGGAACCTCCACGACGATGCATTTGAGAAACTCCATCCCAGGGGACTGTCGTTTGTGGCATGAAGCAGCTTTCTTGGCGATTTTCAGAGCAGGAGTGGCCCAAACTTCATCCACCACCTCGTTTCTCATGCCAGAAATTATGACATTATTCTTTTTAGCTTTGAACGTGCATGTTGGTAAATATTTACTTAGAAACAACGAGTGGGAAAGGGAGCAAATGCTGGAGGAATCAGTTTTGATTTTTCATCTTGCTCTGTTCATTATACTGGGCTTCACTCCAAGTAAAATGATCTTTCAGGGCTTTGTCTCGCTCAAACTGGCATGGCTTTGTGAGAAAGTCTCGTCCTGAAAATTGACTCATCGCACCATCGTGTTGTTGTTTTGTTCCTGAACATGCTGACCTGCAGAAATCTCTGTTTTCAATTTGTGTCACATTTGTATTAATCGAATTGAACCGAAACAAACTTGGCAAAAATTAACATAATTGAATTGAACTTAATTGTGTTCTTTTTCCTCTGTGTGTGTGTGTGTGTGTGCAGGTTCTCCAAGCAGAAATCTGGTGGCTCAAGAGGCCGTGAGAAAACAGGCAACATTCCGCAAGCCTACATTACCCAAACCCACAGAGCAGCTCTCCAGTACGAAGCAGTGATATTTCTTATCTCCTTCATCTGTTATACAATCAAACCCTCACTCACTCACTCGCTCGCTCGCTCGCTCAGTTCTGTTCCCATGAAACGGCTTCTTAGCTGTGATTTGATTCCATGCATTTCATTCCTTCTGAAACAGCTGTGTTGAAATGTTTCACTGATTTACTCAACAGCCAACAGCGATCCAAATATGCCACACCCGTACCCAGAATAAACAAACTTGGTAGTAGGTTAGCATGCTTGCTAAATATAGGAAACAATAGACTTTTACTGGCTCCTGATGGAGACAGTGTATAAAGACAGAATCAGCTTCTCTATCAGTCCAAGGGAGCAACGTTACGGCGCTGAACAGCTCCAAGTTGCTAAACCACTCCTCCAAAGTCACACAAACTCCACCTTCTGACAAACGAATAAACTCCCCCTAGTGATGGTGGGAACAGGTACTAGCGTGTGGGAAAACGCACAACCGAAATCAGTGTTTGCTGCTAACAAGGTAACGAGCTACAAGTGTAAATCAGGACACACCCAGGGGGAGGTGCAGAGAGGATGTGCTTCTGGAGAGCATTTAACTGGGCAATTCGGTCTTTTAGAATTGAGAGACACTTTAACAGGCTGAAGATTCTCCGTATGGGGGAGCACTTACTCTTTCACAGAGTAGCCTAATGCTAGTTATTTATATACATTAGACCGAAATTGTATGACTAATTCAGATTTTCTCTCTCTCAGGTTGTCTGAACTGCAGTCGTGTCACGGCCCTCACCGATCGGCTCAGCTCTCTGGAAGAAAAGGTAACATGTCTCACCAAGAGAGTGTCTTTATTTTATCATTCACTGATTAATGCTTGTTTTCTTCCTTGTATTCATGTCTGAATCAAACACAAGCCTTATTCACAACCCCACACTCTCCATCACACACTAACACTCTCCGTCACACACCAGTAATCATCATTTTCCAATAGATTAGATTAGATTAGATTAGATTAGATTAGATTAGATTAGATTAGATTAGATTAGATTAGATTAGATTAGATTAGATAGAACTTTATTGATCCCTTTGGGTGGGTTCCCTCAGGGAAATTAAGATTCCAGCAGCATCATTACAGATAAACAGAGAATAGAAAATAGAGGAAACAAACTACTACCGTAGTTAAATTAAGTATTTACATATACAAATATAAAAAGAATAAGATATGGGGAAGAGAGGAAGGGGAAAAAAGGGGGGGCAGCAGGAGAGATATTGCACTTTATATTGCACATTGTCTGGTATTGCTTATTGTCAGGCTAGGCTACTGCTCCTTCCCATCCTCTGTCCTCCTGTTCCCCCTCCTCCCCCCCAGAGAGGAGTTGTACAGTCTGATGGCGTGAGGGACAAAGGAGTTTTTAAGTCTGTTTGTCCTGCACTTGGGAAGGAGCATTCTGTCACTGAACAGGCTCCTCTGGTTGCTGATGACGGTGTGCAGAGGGTGACTGGCATCGTCCATGATGTTCAATAGTTTGTCCATAGTCCTCTTTTCCGCCACCGTCACCAGAGAGTCCAGCTTCATGCCAACCACAGAGCCGGCCCATCTGATCAGTTTGTCCAGCCTGGATGTGTTCTTCTTGGATGTGCTGCCCCCCCCAGCACACCACGGTGTAAAACAGGATACTGGTGACCACAGACTGATAGAACATCCACAAGAGTTTCCTGCAGATGTTAAAGGACCGCAGCCTCCTAAGGAAGTATAGCCTACTCTGTCCCTTCCTGTATAAGTGATTGGTGTTGCAAGTCCAGTCCAGCTTGCTGTCCATCCACAGCCCGAGGTACTTGTAGGAATCCACAGCCTCCACCTTGACTCCCTCGACCAGAACTGGTCATGACCTTGGTCTGGACCTCCCAAAGTCAATGGCCAGCTCCTTGGTCTTCAAGATGTTGAGCTGCAGATGGTTCCTATTGCACCACACAGCAAAGTCCCTCACCAGGCTCCTATACTCCTCCTCTCTGTCGTCACTGATACACCCAACGATGGCTGTGCCATCGGCAAACTTCTGAATGTGACACAGCTCCGAGTTGTAGCAGAAGTCCGTGGTGTACAGGGTGAAGAGAAGAGGGGCCAGCACTGTGCCCTGGGGTGCTCAGGTGCTGCTAATCACAGTGTCCGACGTGATGTCCTTCAGCCTGACGTACTGCGGCCTGTCAGTGAGGTAGCTGGAGATCCAGGTGACCAGGCAAGGGTCCACTCGCATCCTGTTCAGTTTGTCCTGAAGCAAAAGGGGCTGGAGTGGGTTCGGTGTAGCAGGTAGAGGATGGCGGCTTCCACACCAACACCTGCCCGGTACGCAAACTGCAGACAGTCCTGGGCATGTTGCACCTGGGGTCTGAGGAGGCTGAGGAAGAGCCGCTCCAGCATCTTCATCAGATGTGAAATGAGTGCCACCAGTCGGAAGTCGTTCAGCTCGCTGGACCGATTCTTTTTGGGAACTGGAACAATGCATGATGTCTTCCAGAGGGTGGGCACTCTCCCCAGTTGCAGGCTGAGGTTGAAGATGCATTGGAGTGGTTCACCCAGTTCAGCAGCACAGGTCTTCAGTTGTCGGGGACACACCTTGTCCGGGCCTGCTGCTTTCCTGGGGTGAAGCTTCCTCAGTTGACCTCTGACCTGGTCTGCAGTAATGCATGGAGGAGTCTGTGTTGAGGAGGGGGCTGCTGCGATGACTGGGGGGAGGTGTGTTGGGGAAAGAAGGAGAGATGGCTGCAGTGAGGGGGAGGGTGGGGATGTGGGCTGGTTGAACCAGTTGAAGAAGTCATTCAACTCGTTCACCCTCTCCACTGTCCCCTCAGTGACTCTGGTCTTTGTATTGTGGCCTGGCCACAGTAAATACCAATAATCACCAATAAATACCAATGTTTCTCCAGAAACGCCTACATTCACCAATAAATGCCATCATTCTCCAATAAAAATAAAATGTTCTCCAATACACACCACCATTCTCCATTAAACACAAATATTCTCCATCCATCCATTATCTGCAGCCACTTATCCTGTGCACAGTCACAGGCAAGCTGGAGTCTATCCCAGCTGACTATGGGCGAGAGGCGGGGTACACCTTGGACAAGTCACCAGGTCATCGCAGGGCTGACACATAGAGACAAACAACCATTCACACTCACATTCACACCTACAGTCAATTTAGAGCCACCAGTTAACCTAACCTGCATGTCTTTGGACTGTGGGGGAAACCGGAGCACCCGGAGGAAACCCACATAGACACAGGGAGAACATGCAAACTCCACACAGAAAGGCTCTTGTCGGCCTCTGGGCTCAAACCCAGAACCTTCTTGCTGTGAGGCAACAGTGCTAACCACTACACCACCGTGCCGCCCCAAATATTCTCCAATAAACACCAGTGTCCTCCAATACATACCAACTTTCTCCAAGAAACACCACTGTTCTCCAATACGCACCAGCGTTCTGGAACAACAACGTTCTCTAACACAAACCAATGTTCTCCAAAACCCACCAACATTCTCCTATAAACACTGACATTCACCAGTAAACATGGACATTTACTGATAAACACCAACATTCCCCACTACAAACCAGTGTTCATCAATAAATTCCAATGTTCACCAAGAAACACCAGCTTTCTCCAGCAAAGACCCATGTTCACCAGTAAAGACCAGTATACATCAATAACCACCAGCTTTCCTTGTTAAACACTAACATTCACCAATAAACACTGATATTTACCAAAGAACAGCAACAAACAAACACCAAATGTTCACCAGTAAACAACAACAACGTTCAACAGTAAACACCAACAACCTTCTCTAACACACCAACTTTTTCTCGCAAACACAGAGGTTCTCCAGTAAACACCAACATTCCCTAACACACACCAGGTTTCTCCAGCAAACACTTTTCTTCAACACACACAGATATTCACCAGTAATCACCACCATCTTCCAGCACACAAATGTTCTCAATCACCAGCGTTCTGCATTAAGCGCTGACGCATGCTGTGTTCTTGAGGAATCTTTAGTGAAGGAACATGCTGTATTTAGGGAAGAAAGAACAAGATGTAACATCAGTAACTGATTTCACAGCAACGATGAGAACAACAACTGGAGTAGAATGGAATATTTCTGATGAATGGGGTGGAGATGTGGGCCTGGTGGACCTGCTCTAATGGAGTGGATTTGGAACAATGCTCACTATGTATCCATCTCCAAGTGTGATTTATAAAATGGCATATTTCTGACTTTCTTTATATTAATTAATTTTTTTTTTGTGGCGGGTTTCTGGTCACTGGGCCTGCGTTTGATCAGGATTTGTCTCTGCTTTGGATCTCTGACAGTCAGGAGATGTTCAGCCAATTCATGCTCTTTTCTTTGAGTCTGATGAATGTGTTTTTGTTTTTGGCTCATCTGGGGATTACAGCCAGCATCCATAGGGGAGATCAGATCACAGGTAATTCCACAAACATGGAGGTTTCCGGGGAAACTAAAGTCAGCCATTTTAGAATAAGGAAAGAGGTTTTTCAGAACACAGTGTGACTTCCAGCTTGTTTAATTGCAGTAATATGAACACGTTTGAGGGAGAACTCAGTGTATGGATGTTCTGTAGAAAAATGTCACCATATTTCCAATGTGGAATCATGACAAAACTGTGTGAGAACCTTGCAGAGAAGAAATTGGCATAATATTTTCGCCAAGACTAACAGAAAAACATAATATTGTTACCACCTGCGCCCCCGAGAGGTCTGGAGTATCTGATGAAGGTTTTTTTTTTAAGTAATGTAATGACTGCATATTTGGTACGTTTCTATTTTTGTTCTTTGTCTTTTGAACTCTATATCTGTATTTAAAAAAAAATAAGATTAGAAAGAAAGGTTCCATCTGGGATCCTAAAGGGTTTCTTGGTGTCTCTTTTGAGGAAAATCCTTAAAGATTCTCTCAAGAACCATACAACATCTTTAAGGAAAGGTTGTAAGTAGCGCTCGTCTGGTGAAGTAGGACCTTCTTCACCAACATTCTCCAGAAAACACCAATACCAACGGGTTTGTTGATTTGTCCCTCAAGGGACAAGCTTCTTTGACAAAAGCTTGCAAGTAGAACTTATTTAGTCAATAGTAGAACCTTAATCAGCAATCCAGTAAGGCTGTTTTGAAGATCCAGTTGACTAGTGGACTTCAGCTGTTATGGGTTTCCATGAATTGTAGGTTTTCAACAAGAACTCTGAAGGATTTTAAAGAACTCTTTCTGAGTGGTAAATGTATTGACCAATAGGAATGGTTCTGTTTGGTTCTAGAACCACTAACCATTCACCAACCAGGAAGAAGAGTTAAACATAGCTCACACACATGGTAATGAGACTAATAAGGAACAGGTGATTGTGGGCGTGGTCAAGGTGGAGCCTTACAGTCTCTTGTGTTTCTCAAAATTGGGTGACTTTCCAAAAGATATTTTACAAACCTTACCATCGCTGTGTGAAAAACGAATCTGCCTTATTCAGGTGTGAGTACGTCAGTTGAAATGGGGGCATACCTGAGATAGGTGTAGGACATGAGACTAAAATACAGCTCAGAAGTTGTTTCCATGTGTAGTGGTCTTTGGGTTTCTCTGTACCAGATGTGTGGATTCCTCCTCTACAACATCCAAAAGATCCACCCTTTTCTTGACACCTACTCTACTCAGCTCCTGGTTCAAGCACTGATTCTCTCCTGCTTGGACTACTGCAACTCTCCTTGCTGGCCTTCCAGCTTCTGCCATCAGACCCCTGCAGCTCATTCAGAATGCTGCAGCTCGCCTGATCTACAACCTCCCTTGTTCTTCCTATGTCACCCCTCTGCTTGCCAACTTGCACTGGCTACCTATCACAGCTTGCATCAAATTTAAGACATTGGTGTGAGCTTAGCAGGTTCTTAAGGGGTTAGGGCCAGAAAACTCCAGAGCCTGATCTGCCCCTACATGCCAGCCAGATCCCTATGCTCCGCTACTACTGGTTGCCTGGCCCCTCCTCCTCTCCACTCCTGCCCAGCCCACTCAAGACTGCTGTCTGTCCTGGTTCCCTGTTGGTGGAATGACCTTCTTATCGAGGTCAGAACTGCCAACTCCCTGACTACCTTCAAGCACAGACTGAAGACTCACCTCTTCAGGCTGCACTTCTCCCCTGCTTCCCTGCCCAGTGTGTAACTGCCCATCGGTCCTGACCAACCCAGGCTGTGTACGGTCTAGTCTAGGGTTAACCATTTGAGTTCTCTATTTAGTTATACTTTGGATGGTTGGTTTGTTTCCTTGGCTGTTTGAGTATTGGTCCTTCAATAGAATATTTGTCATCATAGGCTGTCCATCACTAGCGATCATGACTGCTTCATTAGGATGTACAGGAATGCAGATGGGCCATGAGGCCCGCACCAGAACGACAGAGTCACCCACAGCAGCAGCACAAATGGCCCGGCTGAGCCACCACGGAATGTCTGGCCTTGTGAGCTCTCACATACAGTACTATTCTCCTCTCCTAATGAAGCACCTTGCACAGTAAGGTAAGACAAACAATGTCGTGCCCCCATCATGTTGTCTCTCTGGACTTCTAGACCTGATGCCAAGTGGTCCACAAAAGTGCCACAGACCTGATGGGTTGCCCCGCAGTGACAACTGACTTGCCAAGTGATGCCACCGCTGGCCATTTGAGTGGCTCTTCCGCATGCCATCTGGTGGTGTGCCATTGACCCTGTTGGGTTCATCTGCCACATTGCACCGAAAAGCGCCCTGCTGCCAGCACCTTACTGGTGATGTACTGTTTAACCCATAGCTGGAACCCAGGCAGGTGCTACCACTCCGGGTCAGAGTGGACCTGGGAGCAATGGTGATTAAGGGGTAACTCCACTTTCCCCAATACTCAAGTCCTCCCAGACCTAAGACTCATCACCAGTTGCAGTTTAAAGTCATACCCAGGACTAAGCCGAATATTACACAAGGTGTTATGCTGTCACTTGTTCAGTTGGCACGAGAACTTTCTTGTCTAGAAGTTCAGCACTTCCTGTACCTGACTTTTGCACTCGTTGTATGTCGATCTGGATAAGAGCATCTGCTAAATGTAATGTAATGTAATGTCTACACTGCAAGCCACTTGTTTTCTCTTTCAGGTGCAGCTCCTTTCTGCCCACAGCCCCGCCCCATCTAAAGGTGGAGGAAACCCAGAGTCCTCTTCCTCTTCCATCTCACTCATGGGGGCTTCACCTGCTAGAGGAGCTCCAGGAGCACAGGGTCCTGCAGGTACAAGTTGCTCTCTTCACATCGTAGCTTATACTGTGGATCAGAAGGTGATGGTGAAGCTCTCAAAGTTCTAAGGGCAGGTCTGTCCACTTGGCGGCCATCTTAGCAACAGCAATGTCATTTTCCATCACAAGGTTTCTCTCTCTCCCTCTCTCAGCCTGTCTCTGTTTCTATCTCTCGGTCACTTTTTCTGTTTCTCTCTCTTCCTGTTTTTTTATCTCTATCTCTGTAGTGCTCTGCCTCTCTGTCTTTCTGCTTCTCTCTCTCTCTCTCTCTCTCTCTCTCATTCTCTCTGTCTTTTCCTCAGTCAGTTACATTTTCCCCTTCATTAGCCAATCACTTCACAGAGCTAATCCTGTTCTCCGTGTCCGTGTCCAACCCCCCAGTGCTGTTTATCTCAACTCACAGATGGTGTTTTTCTTTCTTTTCTCTTTTTTGGCGAGGATTAGCAGAATTAAAGCTGTGTGTGTGTGTGTGTGTGTGTGTGTGTGTGTGTGTGTTTGGAAAGATTGTCATTGTAATGCTGCAGTACATGAGAACCTCAGTGTTTGCTCAAGTTTCAAAAAAAAGAAAGAAAAAGTCATGTCACCTTTTCAACACCATTCACACTGCACTACTCACTTTAGCCACACACACACACACACACACACACACACACACACACACACTCACTCACTCACTCACTCACTCTCTCTCTCTCCAAGCAATTTAGCAAGACTTGGAGAACTTTTCCAAAAGCAGAAGAACATGAAACAGCTCTGTGACGATGATGCAGCATGAACAGAACTTAAATCTGGAAAGCATCAGGAGCAAATCGATGTCCAGAGACTCGACAGGTGCTGGACGGTTTGAGCGATGCGTTTTGATACGAAGCGAAGAAGAATAATCCTTTATTCAACACTTGCTTTTCATCAGAACTCCGATTTATGTGTTTGGACAACAAGGACAACTTTACCCTGAAACCGAACCACAGAACTTCACACATGACGCATTACAGCCGTGAGATATTAAACAGGACGTGACGCAGACTCGAGCAGCACACTGGACTTTTCAGTAGTCAGTTGTTTGATGTTAAAAAAAAAAGTACAAAAGAAATCTGTCCGTACCGACATCTTCCTACACATTCCTCCTGGGACACTGGTGTTGATTGTCCTGTATTTGTATACTGAAATATGATTGGCTCTTGCAGTTTATCATGTAGTAAGTTTTACACTTCTACACAAGGTGTTTGGTTTTTTTTCCTTTCACTCCACATATTTGCATCCCACACAGTGATCTTTTATTTAAGGAATAAACTACTGTGTTACAACTAATTTAATAGGGAACATCCTAACAGCACGTCCCAAAGTGTTTTATTCCCCTTACTCCTCTTCAGGGACGTGCACAGGATTATAGAGGGGCAGGGGCTCAAAGTCAGAAAAAGGGCAGCAAGTGCATGATTTTTTTTCCCGGTCCTTTCCAAAATATGGAAATGTAGAATTAAAATCAACGTACTAATAAGGAAGGTAAGTACTTAGCTATGTGTCCTGTGTTGGTGAAAGTGATATGCAATTGCCATTTCTTTTGTGTCAGCAAAATTGTCACTCACATTATCTTAGGCTTGGAAGACATGCAAAGCAATAAAACACTGGTGCATTATTAGGCTTTTTTATTGTTAAATATTTAACATTGAACAGTGAAACCTGAACTTTGAACAAATAAGTAAATAGCCTAATGGACAAAATGATAAAAATCAGTCAGCGGCATTTTATTTTGTATTTTATACTTGATTTCCTGTACCATGCAAACTTCGCTGTGCTGCTCGATGCGCCGTACTCTGACGTCCAGCAAAAATAGAAACTGACACATAACATTGTTTTTTTCTGAAACATAACCCACACTTGATTTGAGCACGTTGTGGAAGAGGTCGACGACTAGTTATATATACAAGAGGAGAACGTAAGCTTCCCGACGATATATGATACTTGCATGTACACCGAAGCATACATGTCAACCTATACGGAATGTCCGTATTTTATACGGATTTGATTCAATAAACGTAGTATACGGGCATACAAATAAAGTTATACGGATTCTTTAAAAAAAAATTCAATATTTGTTTAGAGCTATAATCAATTCCCACGATGATAAAAGAGCGCATAACATTTACAAACGTACTGTACAGCACAGCCAGCCAGTAAAGAGTCTTATGAAATCGTGCGTTATCTTGTGGTAGCGAGACTTCGTTCCACTTTTGATCATGCGCACACCGCATTGCGAGAATCCCGCCAACCGGGAAGTAACATTTTGTTTGAAATGCGTATTTCCACCTGAGCAACTTTCACTAGCGACTGAAAAGATTCTGAATGGGCGCTCCGGCAAAATCAACACAGACACTTGCTGTGACGTGCAGCCTCGTGAGGTATTGGTGCAGAGCGCTAAAAAAGCTGTCATGGAGTGCAATTCAGAACATTAGAGTGACACTTTGTGTTTTTGTCAAACATTGGAGCTTTATATTCATTCTGAAGGTTTGTTATTAATATTGAATAAAAAGTAACTGGGATATATCATTGTTAATTATCATTCAAATTTTAGGTAAATTATTTTCATTTGCATCTTATAAGGATTTTATAAGGGAAATATGGATTTTGGAGGTTGGTTATAGAGGTTTGATTGACCAAAGGTTGACATGTACACCGAAGCACGGCCGAGGCAATTGATTGTGAACAGTAACAGGACAGGTCACATCAGTTAACAAGCAGATTATTAAACTACAGAGACTAACACTACGTTCAGACGGCAATCTGAAACGACCCATATCTGATTTTTTTGCCCATATGCGACCTGTATCCGATTTGTTATTGACAATCTGAACGACACAGATCCGATTTTTTTCACATGCGACCCAGGCCGCTTGGATATGTGGTCCTAATTCCGATGCATATCTGTTATTTTCACATGCGACTGCAGTCTGACCGGACAGTCTGACCGGACGTCATCGACAAGAGACAAACGTCACTATTCTGCGTTGGCTAATCCCGCCTCTTTGGTGGAAAACAACAACATTTGTACAGTTTTCAGAATTTAAATAGACTTTTATAGAATTGATCAAGCTAATGGTGGATTTGGTAGGGACCTGGATGTTGATCTGTTAGCCTGATTAAATAAAACAGTTTCTATAACTGATTTATAACTTAAACCATCCTGTATTACAAGATTATAAGATTGTTCTGGAAATTTTCAGTAATTTGACACCTTCGGTCTCATTAGTCTGCTGCCCACATTAATCAGATTATTGTGTGAGTTCCGCCGCCGCCACAAAAACCACATCGCCAGGTCTCGCCTCATCTCCATGCTTTACTTGCAAACTTGAAGAGTGCGCTTTTTTTTTTGTTTATGTATTACGTAGATGTGCTTATTACGTGTCAATTTGCGCATGCGGGACACTTTTGGGTCGTTTTCCGTTCATATTGGAGATCGCATACAAGTCTCATATAATTGGTAATGTGAACGGCCTAACAAAAAAATCGGATTTCACAACAAATCGGATCATTTCAGGTTGCAGTCTGAACGTAGTGTTAAATTACTCGCACAAATGTCAGTAGCCCTACAAACGCCCAAATGTCATGTACATACAGTTTGAAAGGGCGAACTGTTCGACCATAACTCACATGTTCGAGCTGCCTCACTGTTGCGTCTCCTCTGTTATCATTGGGGCAGCGCAGCGGCTTCTTCCCTCTCACTCCCGTCCGCGCGCCCCCTCTCTCAGTCCGCGCGCCCCCTCTCTCTGTCCGCATGCCCCCTCTCTCTGTCCGCGCGCCCCCTCTCTCTGTCCGCGCGCCCCCTCTCTCTGTCTGCGCGCCCCCTCTCTCTGTCCGCGCGCCCCCTCTCTCTGTCTGCGCGCCCCCTCTCTCTGTCCGCGCGCCCCCTCTCTCTGTCCGCGCGCCCCCTCTCTCTGTCCGCGCGCCCCCTCTCTCTGTCCGCGCGCCCCCTCTCTCTGTCCGCGCGCCCCCTCTCTCTGTCCGCGCGCCCCCTCTCTCTGTCCGCGCGCCCCCTCTCTCTGTCTGCGCGCCCCCTCTCTCAGTCCACGTGCCCCTCTCTCTGTCCGCACACCCCCTCTCTCTGTCCGCGCGCCCCCTCTCTCTGTCCGCGCGCCCCCTCTCTCTGTCCGCGCGCCCCCTCTCTCTGTCTGCGCGCCCCCTCTCTCTGGCCACGCGCCCCCTCTCTCAGTCCGCGCGCCCCCTCTCTCTGTCCACGCGCCCCCTCTCTCTGGCCGCGCGCCCCCTCTCTCTGGCCGCGCGTCCCCTCTCTCAGTCCGCGCGCCCCCTCTCTCAGTCCGTGCGCCCCCTCTCTCAGTCCGCGCGCCCCCTCTCTCTGTCCGCGCGCCCCCTCTCTCAGTCCGCGTGCCCCTCTCTCTGTCCGCGCGCCCCCTCTCTCTGTCCGCGCGCCCCCTCTCTCTGTCCGCGCGCCCCCTCTCTCTGTCCGCGCGCCCCCTCTCTCAGTCCGCGTGCCCCCTCTCTCAGTCCGTGCGCCCCCTCTCTCAGTCTGTGCGCCCCCTCTCTCTGTCCGCGCGCCCCCTCTCTCAGTCTGCGTGCCCCCTCTCTCTGGCCGCACTCGAGCAGAGCAGCAATGGACAGAGAAGCTGCGGCTCAATGCCCACAACGACCCCGTATTACAAGAACATTGGTAGATTGCCATGGAGTTTTTGTACCGCCGTTGTTTTAAACTTCTAACAGGACTGTATTAATATTTTTATTATTATTATTATTATTATTATTATTATTATTATTATTATTATTTTAAAAGGGCAACATTTAATTTAAGGCAAAAAGGGCAGGGGCTCAAGCACCCCTAAAGCCCTATGTGTGCACGTGCCTGCTCCTCTTACACTGCAACTCAACAACGATTACAAGTTTTTATTTGTTCAAAAGCAGCATTTTCTTACAGAAAGCCACCACATCAATGACTTTTTAATGTCTATTATCTTATCAGCGGAGCGTCTGCTGTACACGTCCCTGTGAATGAGCTGTTACTATAGAAACGAGTGTGTTAATTATATATAAACCTGTGCTGCTGTGGGAGCTGCTATTATAGCAAACTAATCAACACCTTCTGACCAATCAGAGTCCAGGATTCAGCAGCACTGTGGTGAAATGTAAAGTGAGACTCTGTACCTGCTCCAGGTGTTATTATAATGATCATGCACCATGGTTCACTTTATTTTTCCTTCTAGCAGGTTCAGTAAAACACACCGTTAGATCCAGGATATGTTGATAAAAAATCATAGATTAGATGTTTTAGAAAAAATGAGATGAAATAGTTTCTCAGTTTAGCGCCAGAGCTGGAAATGAGGGCAGTGTTGTGATTTGGGTTATGGGTGTGGTCTGAGGAATGCATGCCATTCTAGTGTGTGTGTGTGTGTGTGTGTGTCAGGGTCTGGCTAAGCACCGGTCTATTATTGATGACCTCATCAAGCTTACTCGGAGAACCCTGAGAATCCAGAACAGCGCTGTAGAGTTCGGTGATGAAATGCATAACTTGAGAAGTCACACTGCTGTTAATGTAAACAGTTGCAACTCGTAAGACGTTTGTGCCGCACCACCTGTCAGTGAAATTCCTCTGAACAGAAATTTCAGAAATACCTCCTTTGATTGTTGTGTTATAAATTTACAATCGGCCCTCAGTGTCTGTGCGAGCGTCCGTGCGAGTGCCCGGTTCCTCACTCTATGTTCCGTGTGTGTGTTCCCCAGGTCCACAAGGTGAACAAGGCAGGGATGGGATACCAGGCAAAGACGGTAGGTTCTCCACGCCGCTGAATCCACACTGAGGTTAATTCAGCTCATGCTGATAATCTACAGAATTCCTCAAAGGTTCTTGGATGGTTAATATTTGAAGAACTTCTCAGCCTAGGGTTCTACAAAGTTCTACAAGAGAGCTAGAATTCACTTGAATTGAGAATTCATTGGAGTTCCTAAAGTGTTTTGGAGCAGCTGGTTCTAGGACCATATTTATTCGAAGAACCCTCTGAAAGGTTATCGGGTTCTTTCTATAATTCTATGTCATAAGGTTCTACATGGAACCTTATAATTCTATGTCATAAGGTTCTTCTTTCTAAATGGAACTAGGTTCTTTAAACCAATGGGCCGATATAACTATCCAGAAGTGTGTCGATGAAGGTTCTTTTTAGATCCATTATCATAAGTACAGTTGTCAGTGGAAGGTCTTCTTTAGGGGTATTGTGTGTATTGTGCTGTGTTAAGGTTCTGCTGTGTGGTTCTGCAGGGAAACCGGGTTCTCAGGGTTTGCCTGGGCCGAAGGGGGAGGCTGGAGTGAGGGGACCTTCAGGTGCTCCAGGCTCTCGTGGGACACCAGGACCAGCAGGTAGGCTGAGGAACGTCTCAGTGTCTCTATGTCTGTCTGTCTTCATGTGTCTGTAAGCCTGTCTGCCTGCTTTTTGAGTCCGTCATTGATCTATCCTTGCATATCTTTCTTCCTGTGTCTGTCTCTCTATCTATCTGTCCATCCATCCGTCTGTCTGTCTGTCTGTCTACCTGTTGGTCTTTGTTTGTTTTTATGTCTGTCTGTCTTACTGTGAGTCTTTCTGACTGTCTATCTCTCTGCTTATCTGTGTCTATCTGTCTGTCTTCATCTCTGCATCTATTCACACGTCTCTGTATCTGTTCATTTGTCTGTCTGATATTCTGTAAGTCTGTCTGTTTGTCTGCAGCTATCTGTCTATCCCTCTATCTTCAATATGAGAGGAACGATTCTGTTCTTCTGATATTTCACTCACTGTCTAGTGCCCGAGAGCAGGTGGTGTATGTGTAGTTCACAAAAGTGAGAATGAGATGGAGCCCTTCTCTCTTCTCTTCTCACCTCCTCTCCTCTTTTCTCTTCTCACCTCCTCTCCTCTTTTCTCTTCTCTTCTTATCTCTTCTCATCTCCTCTCTTCTCTCCTCATGCCTCTGTTGTGGAGCAATTCCCAGATAAACACATTATACAGAGACGGCTGGCTTTCATTCAGACAATAATCTGGTGGAAATGCTTCACCACAACTCTGTGTGTGTGTGTGTGTGTGTGTGTGTGTGTGTGTGTGTGTGTGTGTGTGTGTGTGTGTGTGTGTGTGTGTGTGTGTGTGTGTGCGCGTGTTCCACTAATGAGAGCCTGTTCTTCTTACGAACAGCATAACAGTAACACTAACTCTGAGGAATGTTGGTTTTCTCCGTTTTTTTCCCCGTGTATGTACAGAAAGTGCAGAGTCAGCATCAGACCCCACGCTGCCCTGCCAAAATATTTGTCCTTAAACTTTTCAAAAAGAATTTCCTTTTTATCCCCAGCGTGGTGCGCCGCCCTCACGGAGTCATCCAGGGCACTGGAATAAACCGCACATCTATTCACAGATCCCTCAAAGGCCAGAGAGAACCATAACTAAAGAACCTAAACACACCCGGCACAGCGATACATACGGCTCAGGGGGAAAAAACACAACCCAATACGTAATGTTATTGTTTTCCTAAGCGCTGGAGTGTTTCCTCAGGTGGCGATGTGTCTTTTGTCAGCGTCCTGCTCGGCCGAAAGCGATCCGAGCGACTTTTGACCCCCTGGCGGGCCCCTGCTGAGGGTTTGATGAGATTTTGAGCTGGACTGTACAAACTCGGTCTCATATGAGCTTAAGATATGTACACTACACTCCCAGCCTTATTTCTTCCATATGGCCTTATTGTTTTTCTGCACTTTTTATAAATCTTTTTTTTAAATTAAACCGGTGATTTTAAACTTTTCCTCCACGTCCGTGCGATATGCATGAGAGAAGACTCTTGATTGGTTTAGGAAAAAGTCAGATGACGCACACTTCAGGGACTCGTGAGAAGGAAGCGAGATCACTGAGTATTATATGAGTTTATAGGTAAAGCAGAGACTGTGTGTGTGTGTGTGTGTGTGTGTGTGTGTGTGTGTGTGTGTGCGTGCGTGCGTGCGTGTGTGTGTGTGTGTGTGTTTTGCCCTTGACCAACCACAACTGTGATGGATTTGTTTCCTGAGGAAGGGAAACAGGGCGTCTGTGACCAACACACACAGACATTCGCAATTAGTTGAGCTGTCTCAGTATTTTACCCACAATATCATGTATAAAATAAGAGGTTTAGTTTATCAGAGAGAGAGTGAATTCAACATGATGCTCGCTCGACCATTTAACTGTGATCCTTCTGCTTAAGTTTCAAAACAGTGTCCTAGAAAGAGAAACAGAGGCCACACCTCCTTAGAGGCTGACAGACAGACAGACAGGTTCTGGTAAATATGTGTTGTTTAAGCACTTCATCATTAACATGTTTAAGGTTTGTATTATAATAATAATAATTATTATTATAACTGACTCGTTATGTTGTGACTCATTGACTCTCAGACTGACTCAGTGCTGTGTGACTCAGTGAATCTCAGACTGACTCAGTGCTGTGTGACTCAGTGAATCTCAGACTGACTCAGTGCTGTGTGACTCTCAGTGAATCTCAGACTGACTTAGTGAATCTCAGACTGACTCAGTGAATCTCAGACTGACTCAGTGCTGTGTGACTCTCAGTGAATCTCAGACTGACTCAGTGCTGTGTGATTCTCAGTGAATCTCAGACTGACTCAGTGAATCTCAGACTGACTCAGTGCTGTGTGACTCTCAGCGAATCTCAGATTGACTCAGTGAATCTCAGACTGACTCAGTGCTGTGTGATTCTCAGTGAATCTCAGACTGACTCAGTGTTGTGTGACTCTCAGTGAATCTCAGACTGACTTAGTGAATCTCAGACTGACTCAGTGAATCTCAGACTGACTCAGTGCTGTGTGACTCTCAGTGAATCTCAGACTGACTCAGTGCTGTGTGATTCTCAGTGAATCTCAGACTGACTCAGTGCTGTGTGACTCTCAGTGAATCTCAGACTGACTTAGTGAATCTCAGACTGACTCAGTGAATCTCAGACTGACTCAGTGCTGTGTGACTCTCAGTGAATCTCAGACTGACTCAGTGAATCTCAGACTGACTCAGTGCTGTGTGACTCTCAGCGAATCTCAGATTGACTCAGTGAATCTCAGACTGACTCAGTGCTGTGTGATTCTCAGTGAATCTCAGACTGACTCAGTGCTGTGTGACTCTCAGTGAATCTCAGACTGACTTAGTGAATCTCAGACTGACTCAGTGAATCTCAGACTGACTCAGTGCTGTGTGACTCTCAGTGAATCTCAGACTGACTCAATGCTGTGTGATTCTCAGTGAATCTCAGACTGACTCAGTGAATCTCAGACTGAGTTAGTGCTGTGTGATTCTCAGTGAATCTCAGACTGACTCAGTGCTGTGTGATTCTCAGTGAATCTCAGACTGACTCAGTGAATCTCAGACTGACTCATTGAATCTCAGACTGACTCAATGCTGTGTGATTCTCAGTGAATCTCAGACTGACTCAGTGAATCTCAGACTGGCTCAGTGCTGATGTGTGACTCAGTGAATCTCAGACTGACTCAGTGCTGTGTGACTCTCAGTGAATCTCAGACTGACTCAGTGAATCTCAGACTGACTCAGTGCTGTGTGATTCTCAGTGAATCTCAGACTGACTTGGTGAATCTCAGACTGACTCAGTGAATCTCAGACTGACTCAGTGCTGTGTGTCTCTCAGTGAATCTCAGACTGACTCAGTGAATCTCAGATTGACTCAGTGCTGTGTGATTCTCAGTGAATCTCAGACTGACTCAGTGTATCTGACTGGCTCAGTGCTGATGTGTGACTCAGTGAATCTCAGACTGACTCAGTGCTGTGTGACTCTCAGTGAATCTCAGACTGACTCAGTGAATCTCAGACTGACTCAGTGCTGTGTGATTCTCAGTGAATCTCAGACTGATTTAGTGAATCTCAGACTGACTTCGTGAATCTCAGACTGACTCAGTGAATCTCAGACTGACTCAGTGCTGTGTGACTCTCAGTGAATCTCAGACTGACTCAGTGCTGTGTGACTCTCAGTGAATCTCAGACTGACTCAGTGAATCTCAGACTGACTCAGTGCTGTGTGACTCTCAGTGAATCTCAGACTGACTTAGTGAATCTCAGACTGACTCAGTGAATCTCAGACTGACTCAGTGCTGTGTGACTCTCAGTGAATCTCAGACTGACTCAGTGCTGTGTGATTCTCAGTGAATCTCATACTGACTCAGTGAATCTCAGACTGACTCAGTGCTGTGTGACTCTCAGCGAATCTCAGATTGACTCAGTGAATCTCAGACTGACTCAGTGCTGTGTAATTCTCAGTGAATCTCAGACTGACTCAGTGCTGTGTGACTCTCAGTGAATCTCAGACTGACTTAGTGAATCTCAGACTGACTCAGTGAATCTCAGACTGACTCAGTGCTGTGTGACTCTCAGTGAATCTCAGACTGACTCAATGCTGTGTGATTCTCAGTGAATCTCAGACTGACTCAGTGAATCTCAGACTGACTTAGTGCTGTGTGATTCTCAGTGAATCTCAGACTGACTCAGTGCTGTGTGATTCTCAGTGAATCTCAGACTGACTCAGTGAATCTCAGACTGACTCATTGAATCTCAGACTGACTCAATGCTGTGTGATTCTCAGTGAATCTCAGACTGACTCAGTGAATCTCAGACTGGCTCAGTGCTGATGTGTGACTCAGTGAATCTCAGACTGACTCAGTGCTGTGTGACTCTCAGTGAATCTCAGACTGACTCAGTGAATCTCAGACTGACTCAGTGCTGTGTGATTCTCAGTGAATCTCAGACTGACTTGGTGAATCTCAGACTGACTCAGTGAATCTCAGACTGACTCAGTGCTGTGTGTCTCTCAGTGAATCTCAGACTGACTCAGTGAATCTCAGATTGACTCAGTGCTGTGTGATTCTCAGTGAATCTCAGACTGACTCAGTGTATCTGACTGGCTCAGTGCTGATGTGTGACTCAGTGAATCTCAGACTGACTCAGTGCTGTGTGACTCTCAGTGAATCTCAGACTGACTCAGTGAATCTCAGACTGACTCAGTGCTGTGTGATTCTCAGTGAATCTCAGACTGATTTAGTGAATCTCAGACTGACTTCGTGAATCTCAGACTGACTCAGTGAATCTCAGACTGACTCAGTGCTGTGTGACTCTCAGTGAATCTCAGACTGACTCAGTGCTGTGTGACTCTCAGTGAATCTCAGACTGACTCAGTGAATCTCAGACTGACTCAGTGCTGTGTGACTCTCAGTGAATCTCAGACTGACTTAGTGAATCTCAGACTGACTCAGTGAATCTCAGACTGACTCAGTGCTGTGTGACTCTCAGTGAATCTCAGACTGACTCAGTGCTGTGTGATTCTCAGTGAATCTCATACTGACTCAGTGAATCTCAGACTGACTCAGTGCTGTGTGACTCTCAGCGAATCTCAGATTGACTCAGTGAATCTCAGACTGACTCAGTGCTGTGTGATTCTCAGTGAATCTCAGACTGACTCAGTGCTGTGTGACTCTCAGTGAATCTCAGACTGACTTAGTGAATCTCAGACTGACTCAGTGAATCTCAGACTGACTCAGTGCTGTGTGACTCTCAGTGAATCTCAGACTGACTCAATGCTGTGTGATTCTCAGTGAATCTCAGACTGACTCAGTGAATCTCAGACTGACTTAGTGCTGTGTGATTCTCAGTGAATCTCAGACTGACTCAGTGCTGTGTGATTCTCAGTGAATCTCAGACTGACTCAGTGAATCTCAGACTGACTCATTGAATCTCAGACTGACTCAATGCTGTGTGATTCTCAGTGAATCTCAGACTGACTCAGTGAATCTCAGACTGGCTCAGTGCTGATGTGTGACTCAGTGAATCTCAGACTGACTCAGTGCTGTGTGACTCTCAGTGAATCTCAGACTGACTCAGTGAATCTCAGACTGACTCAGTGCTGTGTGATTCTCAGTGAATCTCAGACTGACTTGGTGAATCTCAGACTGACTCAGTGAATCTCAGACTGACTCAGTGCTGTGTGTCTCTCAGTGAATCTCAGACTGACTCAGTGAATCTCAGATTGACTCAGTGCTGTGTGATTCTCAGTGAATCTCAGACTGACTCAGTGTATCTGACTGGCTCAGTGCTGATGTGTGACTCAGTGAATCTCAGACTGACTCAGTGCTGTGTGACTCTCAGTGAATCTCAGACTGACTCAGTGAATCTCAGACTGACTCAGTGCTGTGTGATTCTCAGTGAATCTCAGACTGATTTAGTGAATCTCAGACTGACTTCGTGAATCTCAGACTGACTCAGTGAATCTCAGACTGACTCAGTGCTGTGTGACTCTCAGTGAATCTCAGACTGACTCAGTGCTGTGTGACTCTCAGTGAATCTCAGACTGACTCAGTGAATCTCAGACTGACTCAGTGCTGTGTGACTCTCAGTGAATCTCAGACTGACTTAGTGAATCTCAGACTGACTCAGTGAATCTCAGACTGACTCAGTGCTGTGTGACTCTCAGTGAATCTCAGACTGACTCAGTGCTGTGTGATTCTCAGTGAATCTCATACTGACTCAGTGAATCTCAGACTGACTCAGTGCTGTGTGATTCTCAGTGAATCTCAGACTGACTCAGTGCTGTGTGACTCTCAGTGAATCTCAGACTGACTTAGTGAATCTCAGACTGACTCAGTGAATCTCAGACTGACTCAGTGCTGTGTGACTCTCAGTGAATCTCAGACTGACTCAGTGCTGTGTGATTCTCAGTGAATCTCATACTGACTCAGTGAATCTCAGACTGACTCAGTGCTGTGTGACTCTCAGCGAATCTCAGATTGACTCAGTGAATCTCAGACTGACTCAGTGCTGTGTGATTCTCAGTGAATCTCAGACTGACTCAGTGCTGTGTGACTCTCAGTGAATCTCAGACTGACTTAGTGAATCTCAGACTGACTCAGTGAATCTCAGACTGACTCAGTGCTGTGTGACTCTCAGTGAATCTCAGACTGACTCAATGCTGTGTGATTCTCAGTGAATCTCAGACTGACTCAGTGAATCTCAGACTGAGTTAGTGCTGTGTGATTCTCAGTGAATCTCAGACTGACTCAGTGCTGTGTGATTCTCAGTGAATCTCAGACTGACTCAGTGAATCTCAGACTGACTCATTGAATCTCAGACTGACTCAATGCTGTGTGATTCTCAGTGAATCTCAGACTGACTCAGTGAATCTCAGACTGGCTCAGTGCTGATGTGTGACTCAGTGAATCTCAGACTGACTCAGTGCTGTGTGACTCTCAGTGAATCTCAGACTGACTCAGTGAATCTCAGACTGACTCAGTGCTGTGTGATTCTCAGTGAATCTCAGACTGACTTGGTGAATCTCAGACTGACTCAGTGAATCTCAGACTGACTCAGTGCTGTGTGTCTCTCAGTGAATCTCAGACTGACTCAGTGAATCTCAGATTGACTCAGTGCTGTGTGATTCTCAGTGAATCTCAGACTGACTCAGTGTATCTGACTGGCTCAGTGCTGATGTGTGACTCAGTGAATCTCAGACTGACTCAGTGCTGTGTGACTCTCAGTGAATCTCAGACTGACTCAGTGAATCTCAGACTGACTCAGTGCTGTGTGATTCTCAGTGAATCTCAGACTGATTTAGTGAATCTCAGACTGACTTCGTGAATCTCAGACTGACTCAGTGAATCTCAGACTGACTCAGTGCTGTGTGACTCTCAGTGAATCTCAGACTGACTCAGTGCTGTGTGACTCTCAGTGAATCTCAGACTGACTCAGTGAATCTCAGACTGACTCAGTGCTGTGTGACTCTCAGTGAATCTCAGACTGACTTAGTGAATCTCAGACTGACTCAGTGAATCTCAGACTGACTCAGTGCTGTGTGACTCTCAGTGAATCTCAGACTGACTCAGTGCTGTGTGATTCTCAGTGAATCTCATACTGACTCAGTGAATCTCAGACTGACTCAGTGCTGTGTGACTCTCAGCGAATCTCAGATTGACTCAGTGAATCTCAGACTGACTCAGTGCTGTGTGATTCTCAGTGAATCTCAGACTGACTCAGTGCTGTGTGACTCTCAGTGAATCTCAGACTGACTTAGTGAATCTCAGACTGACTCAGTGAATCTCAGACTGACTCAGTGCTGTGTGACTCTCAGTGAATCTCAGACTGACTCAATGCTGTGTGATTCTCAGTGAATCTCAGACTGACTCAGTGAATCTCAGACTGACTTAGTGCTGTGTGATTCTCAGTGAATCTCAGACTGACTCAGTGCTGTGTGATTCTCAGTGAATCTCAGACTGACTCAGTGAATCTCAGACTGACTCATTGAATCTCAGACTGACTCAATGCTGTGTGATTCTCAGTGAATCTCAGACTGACTCAGTGAATCTCAGACTGGCTCAGTGCTGATGTGTGACTCAGTGAATCTCAGACTGACTCAGTGCTGTGTGACTCTCAGTGAATCTCAGACTGACTCAGTGAATCTCAGACTGACTCAGTGCTGTGTGATTCTCAGTGAATCTCAGACTGACTTGGTGAATCTCAGACTGACTCAGTGAATCTCAGACTGACTCAGTGCTGTGTGTCTCTCAGTGAATCTCAGACTGACTCAGTGAATCTCAGATTGACTCAGTGCTGTGTGATTCTCAGTGAATCTCAGACTGACTCAGTGTATCTGACTGGCTCAGTGCTGATGTGTGACTCAGTGAATCTCAGACTGACTCAGTGCTGTGTGACTCTCAGTGAATCTCAGACTGACTCAGTGAATCTCAGACTGACTCAGTGCTGTGTGATTCTCAGTGAATCTCAGACTGATTTAGTGAATCTCAGACTGACTTCGTGAATCTCAGACTGACTCAGTGAATCTCAGACTGACTCAGTGCTGTGTGACTCTCAGTGAATCTCAGACTGACTCAGTGCTGTGTGACTCTCAGTGAATCTCAGACTGACTCAGTGAATCTCAGACTGACTCAGTGCTGTGTGACTCTCAGTGAATCTCAGACTGACTTAGTGAATCTCAGACTGACTCAGTGAATCTCAGACTGACTCAGTGCTGTGTGACTCTCAGTGAATCTCAGACTGACTCAGTGCTGTGTGATTCTCAGTGAATCTCATACTGACTCAGTGAATCTCAGACTGACTCAGTGCTGTGTGACTCTCAGCGAATCTCAGATTGACTCAGTGAATCTCAGACTGACTCAGTGCTGTGTGATTCTCAGTGAATCTCAGACTGACTCAGTGCTGTGTGACTCTCAGTGAATCTCAGACTGACTTAGTGAATCTCAGACTGACTCAGTGAATCTCAGACTGACTCAGTGCTGTGTGACTCTCAGTGAATCTCAGACTGACTCAATGCTGTGTGATTCTCAGTGAATCTCAGACTGACTCAGTGAATCTCAGACTGACTTAGTGCTGTGTGATTCTCAGTGAATCTCAGACTGACTCAGTGCTGTGTGATTCTCAGTGAATCTCAGACTGACTCAGTGAATCTCAGACTGACTCATTGAATCTCAGACTGACTCAATGCTGTGTGATTCTCAGTGAATCTCAGACTGACTCAGTGAATCTCAGACTGGCTCAGTGCTGATGTGTGACTCAGTGAATCTCAGACTGACTCAGTGCTGTGTGACTCTCAGTGAATCTCAGACTGACTCAGTGAATCTCAGACTGACTCAGTGCTGTGTGATTCTCAGTGAATCTCAGACTGACTTGGTGAATCTCAGACTGACTCAGTGAATCTCAGACTGACTCAGTGCTGTGTGTCTCTCAGTGAATCTCAGACTGACTCAGTGAATCTCAGATTGACTCAGTGCTGTGTGATTCTCAGTGAATCTCAGACTGACTCAGTGTATCTGACTGGCTCAGTGCTGATGTGTGACTCAGTGAATCTCAGACTGACTCAGTGCTGTGTGACTCTCAGTGAATCTCAGACTGACTCAGTGAATCTCAGACTGACTCAGTGCTGTGTGATTCTCAGTGAATCTCAGACTGATTTAGTGAATCTCAGACTGACTTCGTGAATCTCAGACTGACTCAGTGAATCTCAGACTGACTCAGTGCTGTGTGACTCTCAGTGAATCTCAGACTGACTCAGTGCTGTGTGACTCTCAGTGAATCTCAGACTGACTCAGTGAATCTCAGACTGACTCAGTGCTGTGTGACTCTCAGTGAATCTCAGACTGACTTAGTGAATCTCAGACTGACTCAGTGAATCTCAGACTGACTCAGTGCTGTGTGACTCTCAGTGAATCTCAGACTGACTCAGTGCTGTGTGATTCTCAGTGAATCTCATACTGACTCAGTGAATCTCAGACTGACTCAGTGCTGTGTGACTCTCAGCGAATCTCAGATTGACTCAGTGAATCTCAGACTGACTCAGTGCTGTGTGATTCTCAGTGAATCTCAGACTGACTCAGTGCTGTGTGACTCTCAGTGAATCTCAGACTGACTTAGTGAATCTCAGACTGACTCAGTGAATCTCAGACTGACTCAGTGCTGTGTGACTCTCAGTGAATCTCAGACTGACTCAATGCTGTGTGATTCTCAGTGAATCTCAGACTGACTCAGTGAATCTCAGACTGACTTAGTGCTGTGTGATTCTCAGTGAATCTCAGACTGACTCAGTGCTGTGTGATTCTCAGTGAATCTCAGACTGACTCAGTGAATCTCAGACTGACTCATTGAATCTCAGACTGACTCAATGCTGTGTGATTCTCAGTGAATCTCAGACTGACTCAGTGAATCTCAGACTGGCTCAGTGCTGATGTGTGACTCAGTGAATCTCAGACTGACTCAGTGCTGTGTGACTCTCAGTGAATCTCAGACTGACTCAGTGAATCTCAGACTGACTCAGTGCTGTGTGATTCTCAGTGAATCTCAGACTGACTTGGTGAATCTCAGACTGACTCAGTGAATCTCAGACTGACTCAGTGCTGTGTGTCTCTCAGTGAATCTCAGACTGACTCAGTGAATCTCAGATTGACTCAGTGCTGTGTGATTCTCAGTGAATCTCAGACTGACTCAGTGTATCTGACTGGCTCAGTGCTGATGTGTGACTCAGTGAATCTCAGACTGACTCAGTGCTGTGTGACTCTCAGTGAATCTCAGACTGACTCAGTGAATCTCAGACTGACTCAGTGCTGTGTGATTCTCAGTGAATCTCAGACTGATTTAGTGAATCTCAGACTGACTTCGTGAATCTCAGACTGACTCAGTGAATCTCAGACTGACTCAGTGCTGTGTGACTCTCAGTGAATCTCAGACTGACTCAGTGCTGTGTGACTCTCAGTGAATCTCAGACTGACTCAGTGAATCTCAGACTGACTCAGTGCTGTGTGACTCTCAGTGAATCTCAGACTGACTCAGTGAATCTCAGACTGA
This sequence comes from Neoarius graeffei, assembly GCF_027579695.1. Taxonomy (NCBI): domain Eukaryota; kingdom Metazoa; phylum Chordata; class Actinopteri; order Siluriformes; family Ariidae; genus Neoarius; species Neoarius graeffei. Next base: position 58,235,975 of record NC_083592.1, read on the forward strand.
CTCAGTGAATCTCAGACTGACTCAGTGCTGTGTGATTCTCAGTGAATCTCAGACTGACTCAGTGAATCTCAGACTGACTCATTGAATCTCAGACTGACTCAATGCTGTGTGATTCTCAGTGAATCTCAGACTGACTCAGTGAATCTCAGACTGGCTCAGTGCTGATGTGTGACTCAGTGAATCTCAGACTGACTCAGTGCTGTGTGACTCTCAGTGAATCTCAGACTGACTCAGTGAATCTCAGA